>NW_026779651.1:0-84000 GCF_030144855.1 Hypanus sabinus
AATAGCATCACTGTTCACGGTCAAAGGGAACTGTATTAATCCCTTCACTGTTCACTGTTGAAGGGAACTGTACTAATCTCTTCACTGTTCACTGTCTAAGGGAATTGTATTAATCTCTTCACTGTTCACAGTTGAAGGGAACTGTACTAATCTCTTCACTGTTCACTGTCTAAGGGAATTGTATTAATCCCTTCATTGTTCACTGTTGAAGGGAACTGTATTAGTCTCTTCACTGTTCACTGTCAAAGGGAACTGTATTAGTCCCTTCAATATTCACGTTCGAAGAGAACTGTATTAAACTCTTCATTGTTCACTGTCGAATGGAACTGTATTAGTCCCTTCAATGTTTTTGTTCGAAGGGAACTGTATTATTCTCTTCACTGTTCACTGTCGAAGGGAACTGTATTACTCACTTCACTGTTCACCGTCGAAGTGAACTGTATTAATCGCAGCACTGTTCACGGTCAGAGGGAATTGTATTAGTCTCTTCTCTGTTCACTGTTGAAGGGAATTGTATTAGTCTCTTGAATCATCACTGTTGAAAGGAACTGTATTAATCTCTTCACTGTTCACTGTCGAAAGGAACTGTATTAGTCCCTTCACTGTTCACTGTTGAAGGGAACTGTATTGAACTCTTCACTGTTCACTGTCGAAGGGAACTCTATTAGTCCCTTCAATGTTCACGTTCGAAGAGAACTGTATTAAACTCTTCATTGTTCACTGTCGAATGGAACTGTATTAGTCCCTTCACTGTTCACTCTCAAAGGGAAATTTATTAGTCCCTTCAATGTTTTTGTTCGAAGGGAACTGTATTATTCTCTTCACTGTTCACTGTCGAAGGGAACTGTATTACTCACTTCACTGTTCACGGTCGAAGTGAACTTTATTAATCGCATCACTGTTCACGGTCAGAGGGAATTGTATTAGTCTCTTCTCTGTTCACTGTTGAAGGGAACTGTATTCAGCTCTTCACTGTTCACTCTCAAAGGGAAATTTATTAGTCCCTTCAATGTTCATGTTCGAAAAGAACTGTATTAAACTTTTCACTGTTCACTGTCGAATGGAACTGTATTAATCTCTTCACTGTTCACTGTCGAATGGAACTATATTAGTCTCTTGAAACATCACTGTTGAAAGGAAGTGTATTAATCGCATCACTGTTCACGGTCAAAGGGAACTGTATTAATCCCTTCACTGTTCACTGTTGAAGGGAACTGTACTAATCTCTTCACAGTTCACTGTCTAAGGCAATTGTAATAATCCCTTCATTGTTCACTGTTGAAGGGAACTGTATTAGTCTCTTCACTGTTCACTGTCAAAGGGAACTGTATTAGTCCCTTCAATGTTCACGTTCGAAGAGAACTGTATTAAACTCTTCATTGTTCACTGTCGAATGGAACTGTATTAGTCCCTTCAATGTTTTTGTTCGAAGGGAACTGTATTATTCTCTTCACTGTTCACTGTCGAAGGGAACTGTATTACTCACTTCACTGTTCACGGTCGAAGTGAACTTTATTAATCGCATCACTGTTCACGGTCAGAGGGAATTGTATTAGTCTCTTCTCTGTTCACTGTTGAAGGGAACTGTATTAGTCCCTTCACTGTTCACTGTTGAAGGGAACTGTATTGAACTCTTCACTGTTCACTGTCGAAGGGAACTGTATTAGTCCCTTCAATGTTCATGTTCGAAGAGAACTGTATTAAACTCTTCATAGTTCACTGTCGAATGGAACTGTATTAGTCCCTTCAATGTTTTTGTTCGAAGGGAACTGTATTAATCTCTTCATTGTTCACTGTCGAATGGAACTGTATTAGTCCCTTCAATGTTTTTGTTCGAAGGGAACTGTATTAATCTCTTCACTGTTCACTGCCGAAGGGAACAGTATTACTCCCTTCACTGTTCACGTTCGAAGTGAACTGTATTAATCGCATCACTGTTCACAGTCAGAGGGAATTGTATTAGTCTCTTCTCTGTTCACTGTTGAAGGGAACTGTATTCAGCTCTTCACTGTTCACTCTCAAAGGGAAATTTATTAGTCCCTTTAATGTTCATGTTTGAAGAGAACTGTATTAAACTCTTCACTGTTCACTGTCGAATGGAACTGTATTAATCTCTTCACTGTTCACTGTCGAATGGAACTATATTAGTCTCTTGAAACATCACTGTTGAAAGGAACGGTATTAATCTCTTCACTGTTCACTGTCAATGGGAACTGTATTAGTCCCTTGACTGTTCACTGTTGAAGGGAACTGTATTGAACTCTTCACTGTTCACTGTCTAAGGGAATTGTATTAGTCTCTTCTCTGTTCACTGTTGAAGGGAACTGTATTGAGCTCTTCACTGTTCACTCTGAAAGGGAACCTTATTAGTCCCTTCAATGTTCACGTTCGAAGAGAACTGTATTAAACTCTTCACTGTTCACTGTCGAATGGAACTGTATTAATCTCTTCACTGTTCACTGCCGAATGGAACTATATTAGTCTCTTGAATCATCACTGTTGAAAGGAACGGTATTAATCTCTTCACTGTTCACTGTCGAAGGGAACTGTATTGAACTCTTCACTGTTCACTGTCTAAGGGAATTGTATTAGTCTCTTCTCTGTTCACTGTTGAAGGGAACTGTATTGAGCTCTTCACTGTTCACTCTCAAAGGGAACCGTATTAGTCCCTTCAATGTTCACGTTCGAAGTGAACTGTATTAAACTCTTCACTGTTCACTGTCGAATGGAACTGTATTAATCTCTTCACTGTTCACTGCCGAATGGAACTATATTAGTCTCTTGAATCATCACTGTTGAAAGGAACGGTATTAATCTCTTCACTGTTCACTGTCGAAGGGAACTGTATTAGTCCCTTCACTGTTCACTGTTGAAGGGAACTGTATTGAACTCTTCACTGTTCACTGTGTAAGGGAATTGTATAAGTCTCTTCTCTGTTCACTGTTGAAGGGAACTGTATTGAGCTCTTCACTGTTCACTCTTAAAGGGAACCTTATTAGTCCCTTCACTGTTCAGGGTCGAAGGGAACTGTATTAGTTCCTTCACTCTTCACTGTCGAAAGAACTGTACTAGTCCTTTCACTGTTCACTGTCGAAGGGAACTGTATTAGTAACTCAATGTTTTCATTCGAAGGGAACTGTTTTAGTCTCTTCAAGCTTCACTGTTGTAAGGAACGGGATTAATCTCTTCACTGTTCACTGTTGAAGGGAACTGTATTAGTCCCTTCACTCTTCACTGTCGAAAGAACTGTACTAGTCCTTTCACTGTTCACTGTCAAAGGGAATTGTATTTGTCCCTTCACTGTACATCTTTGAAGTGATCTGTATTAACCCCTTCACTGTTCACTGTTGAAGGAATTGTATTAGTCCCTTCACTATACACTGTTGAAGTGAACTGTATTTAACTCTTCATTGTTCACTGTCGAAGGGAACCTTATTATTGCCTTCAATGTTCACAGTTGCAGGGAAATGTATTAATCTCTTCTCTGTTCACTGTTGAAGGGAATTGTATTAGTCTCTTCACTCTTCACTGTTGAAGTGAACTGTATTTAACGCTTCACTGTTCACGGTCAAAGGGAACTGTATTAGTCCCTTCACTGTTCACCTTTGAAGGGAACAGTATTAGTCCCTTCACTCTTCATTGTCGAAAGAACTGTACTAGTCCTTTCACTGTTCACTGTCAAAGGGAATTGTATTTGTCCCTTCACTGTTCATCTTTGAAGTGATCTGTATTAACCCCTTCACTGTTCACTGTTGAAGGAATTGTATTAGTCCCTTCACTGTACACTGTTGAAGTGAACTGTATTTAACTCTTCATTGTTCACTGTCGAAGGGAACCTTATTAGTCCCTTCAATGTTCAGGTTCGAAGAGAACTGTATTAAAGTCTACACTGTTCACTGTCGAATGGAACTGTATTAGTCTCTTGAATCATCACTGTTGAAAGGAACGGTATTAATCTCTTCTCTGTATACTGTCGAAGGAAACTGTATTAGTCCCTTCAATGTTCACGTTCGAAGAGAACTGTATTAAACTCTTTATTGTTCACTGTCGAATGGAACTGTATTAGTCCCTTCAATGTTTTTGTTCGAAGGGAACTGTATTAATCTCTTCACTGTTCACGGTCGAAGTGAACTGTATTAAACGCATCACTGTTGACGGTCAGAGGGAATTAGTCTCTTCTCTGTTCACTGTTGAAGGGAACTGTATTCAGCTCTTCACAGTTCACTCTCAAAGGGAAATTTATTAGTCTCTTCAATGTTCATGTTCGAAGAGAACTGTATTAAACTCTTCACTGTTCACTGTCGAATGGAACTGTATTAATCTCTTCACTGTTCACTGTTGAAGTGAACTGTATTTAACTCTTCATTGTTCACTGTCGAAGGGAACCTTATTAGTCCCTTCAACGTTCACAGTTGCAGGGAAATGTATTAATCTCTTCTGTGTTCACTGTTGAAGGGAACTGTATTAGTCTCTTCACTCTTCACTGTTGAAGTGAACTGTATTAATCGCATCACTGTTCACGGTCAAAGGGAACTGTATTAATCCCTTCACTGTTCACTGTTGAAGGGAACTGTATTAATCTCTTCACTGTTCACTGTCTAAGGGAATTGTATTAGTCTCTTCTCTGTTCACTGCTGAAGGGAAGTGTATTGAGCTCTTCACTGTTCACTCTCAAAGGGAACCTTATTAGTCCCTTCAATGTTCACGTTCGAAGAGAACTGTAATTAACTCTTCACTGTTCACTGTCAAAGGGAACTGTATTAGTAACTCAATGTTTTCGTTCGAAGGGAACTGTTTTAGTCTCTTCAATCTTCACTGTTGTAAGGAATGGGATTAATCTCTTCACTGTTCACTGTTGAAGGGAACTGTATTAGTCACTTCACTCTTCACTGTCGAAAGAACTGTACTAGTGCTTTCACTGTTCACTGTCAAAGGGAATTGTATTTGTCCCTTCACTGTTCATCTTTGAAGTGATCTGTATTAACCCCTTCACTGTTCACTGTTGAAGGAATTGTATTAGTCCCTTCACTGTACACTGTTGAAGTGAACTGTATTGAACTCTTCACTGTTCACTGTCTAAGGGAATTGTATAAGTCTCTTCTCTGTTCACTGTTGAAGGGAACTGTATTGAGCTCTTCACTGTTCACTCTCAAAGGGAACCTTATTAGTCCCTTCACTGTTCACGGTCGAAGGGAACTGTATTAGTCCCTTCACTCTTCACTGTCGAAAGAACTGTACTAGTCCTTTCACTGTTCACTGTCGAAGGGAACTGTATTAGTAACTCAATGTTTTCGTTCGAAGGGAACTGTTTTAGTCTCTTCAATCTTCACTGTTGTAAGGAACGGGATTAATCTCTTCACTGTTCACTGTTGAAGGGAACTGTATTAGTCCCTTCACTCTTCACTGTTGAAAGAACTGTACTAGTCCTTTCACTGTTCACTGTCAAAGGGAATTGTATTTGTCCCTTCACTGTTCATCTTTGAAGTGATCTGTATTAACCCCTTCACTGTTCACTGTTGAAGGAATTGTATTAGTCCCTTCTCTGTACACTGTTGAAGTGAACTGTATTTAACTCTTCATTGTTCACTGTCGAAGGGAACCTTATTAGTCCCTTCAATGTTCAGAGTTGTAGGGAAATGTATTAATCTCTTCTCTGTTCACTGTTGAAGGGAACTGTATTAGTCTCTTCACTCTTCACTGTTGAAGCGAACTGTATTTAACGCTTCACTGTTCACGGTCAAAGGGAACTGTATTAGTCCCTTCACTGTTCACCTTCGAAGGGAACAGTATTAGTCCCTTCACTGTTCACGGTCGAAGTGAACTGTATTAATCGCATCACTGTTCACGGTCAAAGGGAACTGTATTAATCCCTTCACTGTTCACTGTTGAAGGGAACTGTATTAATCCCTTCACTGTTCACTGTTGAAGGGAATTGTATTAGTCTCTTCTCTGTTCACTCTCAAAGGGAAATTTATTAGTCTCTTCAATGTTTTTGTTCGAAGGGAACTGTATTAATCTCTTCACTGTTCACTGCCGAAGGGAACTGTATTACTCCCTTCACTGTTCACTGTCTAAGGGAATTGTATTAGTCTCTTCTCTGTTCACTGCTGAAGGGAACTGTATTGAGCTCTTCACTGTTCACTCTCAAAGGGAACCTTATTAGTCCCTTCACTGTTCACGGTCGAAGGGAACTGTATTAGTCCCTTCACTCTTCACTGTCGAAGGAACTGTACTAGTCCTTTCACTGTTCACTGTCGAAGGGAACTGTATTAGTAACTCAATGTTTTCGTTCGAAGGGAACTGTTTTAGTCTCTTCAATCTTCACTGTTGTAAGGAACGGTATTAATCTCTTCTCTGTATACTGTCGAAGGAAACTGTATTAGTCCCTTCAATGCTCACGTTCGAAGAGAACTGTATTAAACTCTTCATTGTTCACTGTCGAATGGACTGTATTAGTCCCTTCAATGTTTTTGTTTGAAGGGAACTGTATTAATCTCTTCATTGTTCACTGTCGAATGGAACTGTATTAGTCCCTTCAATGTTTTTGTTCGAAGGGAACTGTATTAATCTCTTCACTGTTCACTGCCGAAGGGAACTGTATTACTCCCTTCACTGTTCACGGTCGAAGTGAACTGTATTAATCGCATCACTGTTCACAGTCAGAGGGAATTGTATTAATCTCTTCTCTGTTCACTGTTGAAGGGAACGGTATTCAGCTCTTCACTGTTCACTCTCAAAGGGAAATTTATTAGTCCCTTCAATGTTCATGTTCGAAGAGAACTGTATTAAACTCTTCACTGTTCACTGTCGAATGGAACTATATTAGTCTCTTGAATCATCACTGTTGAAAGGAACGGTATTAATCTCTTCACTGTTCACTGTCAAAGGGAACTGTATTAGTCCCTTCACTGTTCTCTGTTGAAGGGAACTGTATTGAGCTCTTCACTGTTCACTCTCAAAGGGAACCGTATTAGTCCCTTCAATGTTCACGTTCGAAGAGAACTGTATTAAACTCTTCACTGTTCACTGTCGAATGGAACTGTATTAATCTCTTCACTGTTCACTGCCGAATGGAACTATATTAGTCTCTTGAATCATCACTGTTGAAAGGAACGGTATTAATGTCTTCACAGTTCACTGTCGAAGGGAACTGTATTAGTCCCTTCACTGTTCACGGTCGAAGTGAACTGTATTAATCGCATCACTGTTCACAGTCAGAGGGAATTGTATTAGTCTCTTCTCTGTTCACTGTTGAAGGGAACGGTATTCAGCTCTTCACTGTTCACTCTCAAAGGGAAATTTATTAGTCCCTTCAATGTTCATGTTCGAAGAGAACTGTATTAAACTCTTCACTGTTCACTGTCTAATGGAACTGTATTAATCTCTTCACTGTTCACTGTGGAATGGAACTATATTAGTCTCTTGAATCATCACTGTTGAAAGGAACGGTATTAATCTCTTCACTGTTCACTGTCAAAGGGAACTGTATTAGTCCCTTCACTGTTCACTGTTGAAGGGAACTGTATTGAACTCTTCACTGTTCACTGTCTAAGGGAATTGTATTAGTCTCTTCTCTGCTCACTGTTGAAGGGAACTGTATTGAGCTCTTCACTGTTCACTCTCAAAGGGAACCGTATTAGTCCCTTCAAAGTTCACGTTCGAAGAGAACTGTATTAAACTCTTCACTGTTCACTGTCGAATGGAACTGTATTAATCTCTTCACTGTTCACTGCCGAATGGAACTATATTAGTCTCTTGAATCATCACTGTTGAAAGGAACGGTATTAATCTCTTCACTGTTCACAGTCGAAGGGAACTGTATTAGTCCCTTCACTGTTCACTGTCGAAAGAACTGTACTAGTCCTTTCACTGTTCACTGTCAAAGGGAATTGTATTTGTCCCTTCACTGTTCATCTTTGAAGTGATCTGTATTAACCCCTTCACTGTTCACTGTTGAAGGAATTGTATTAGTCCCTTCACTATACACTGTTGAAGTGAACTGTATTTAACTCTTCATTGTTCACTGTCGAAGGGAACCTTATTAGTGCCTTCAATGTTCACAGTTGCAGGGAAATGTATTAATCTCTTCTCTGTTCACTGTTGAAGGGAACTGTATTAGTCTCTTCACTCTTCACTGTTGAAGTGAACTGTATTTAACGCTTCACTGTTCACGGTCAAAGGGAACTGTATTAGTCCCTTCACTGTTCACCTTCGAAGGGAACAGTATTAGTCCCTTCACTCTTCACTGTCGAAAGAACTGTACTAGTCCATTCACTGTTCACTGTCAAAGGGAATTGTATTTGTCCCTTCACTGTTCATCTTTGAAGTGATCTGTATTAACCCCTTCACTGTTCACTGTTGAAGGAATTGTATTAGTCCCTTCACTGTACACTGTTGAAGTGAACTGTATTTAACTCTTCATTGTTCACTGTCGAAGGGAACTTTATTAGTCCCTTCAATGTTCACAGTTGCAGGGAAATGTATTAATCTCTTCTCTGTTCACAGTTGAAGGGAACTGTATTAGTCCCTTCACTCTTCACTGTTGAAGCGAACTGTATTTAACGCTTCACTGTTCACGGTCAAAGGGAACTGTATTAGTCCCTTCACTGTTCACCTTCGAAGGGAACAGTATTAGTCCCATCACTGTTCACGGTCGAAGTGAACTGTATTAATCGCATCACTGTTCACGGTCAAAGGGAACTGTATTAATCCCTTCACTGTTCACTGTTGAAGGGAACTGTATTAATCTCTTCACTGTTCACTGTCTAAGGGAATTGTATTAGTCTCTTCTCTGTTCACTGTTGAAGGGAACTGTATTGAGCTCTTTACTGTTCACTCTCAAAGGGAACCTTATTAGTCCCTTCAATGTTCACGTTCGAAGAGAACTGTATTAAACTCTACACTGTTCACTGTCGAATGGAACTGTATTAGTCTCTTGAATCATCACTGTTGAATGGAACGGTATTAATCTCTTCTCTGTATACTGTCGAAGGAAACTGTATTAGTCTCTTCAATGTTCACGTTCGAAGAGAACTGTATTAAACTCTTCATTGTTCACTGTCGAATGGAACTGTATTAGTCCCTTCAATGTTCACTTTCGAAGAGAACTGTAGTAAACTCTTCATTGTTCACTGTCGAATGGAACTGTATTAGTCCCTTCAATGTTTTTGTTCGAAGGGAACTGTATTAATCTCTTCACTGTTCACTGCCGAAGGGAACTGTATTACTCCCTTCACTGTTCACTGTTGAAGGGAACTGTATTGAACTCTTCACTGTTCACTGTCTAAGGGAATTGTATTAGTGTCTTCTCTGTTCACTGTTGAAGGGAACTGTATTGAGCTCTTCACTGTTCACTCTCAAAGGGAACCTTATTAGTCCCTTCAATGTTCACATTCGAAGAGAACTGTATTAAACTCTACGCTGTTCACTGTCGAATGGAACTGTATTAGTGTCTTGAATCATCACTGTTGAAAGGAACGGTATTAATCTCTTCACTGTTCACTGTCGAAGGGAACTGTATTAGTCCCTTCACTGTTCACTGTTGAAGGGAACTGTATTGAACTCTTCACTGTTCACTGTCTAAGGGAATTATATAAGTCTCTTCACTGTTCACTGTCTAAGGGAATTGTATTAGTCTCTTCTCTGTTCACTGTTGAAGGGAACTGTATTGAGCTCTTTACTGTTCACTCTCAAAGGGAACCTTATTAGTCCCTTCAATGTTCACGTTCGAAGAGAACTGTATTAAACTCTACACTGTTCACTGTCGAATGGAACTGTATTAGTCTCTTGAATCATCACTGTTGAAAGGAACGGTATTAATCTCTTCTCTGTATACTGTCGAAGGAAACTGTATTAGTCTCTTCAATGTTCACGTTCGAAGAGAACTGTATTAAACTCTTCATTGTTCACTGTCGAATGGAACTGTATTAGTCCCTTCAATGTTCACGTTCGAAGAGAACTGTAGTAAACTCTTCATTGTTCACTGTCGAATGGAACTGTATTAGTCCCTTCAATGTTTTTGTTCGAAGGGAACTGTATTAATCTCTTCACTGTTCACTGCCGAAGGGAACTGTATTACTCCCTTCACTGTTCACTGTTGAAGGGAACTGTATTGAACTCTTCACTGTTCACTGTCTAAGGGAATTGTATTAGTGTCTTCTCTGTTCACTGTTGAAGGGAACTGTATTGAGCTCTTCACTGTTCACTCTCAAAGGGAACCTTATTAGTCCCTTCAATGTTCACATTCGAAGAGAACTGTATTAAACTCTACGCTGTTCACTGTCGAATGGAACTGTATTAGTGTCTTGAATCATCACTGTTGAAAGGAACGGTATTAATCTCTTCACTGTTCACTGTCGAAGGGAACTGTATTAGTCCCTTCACTGTTCACTGTTGAAGGGAACTGTATTGAACTCTTCACTGTTCACTGTCTAAGGGAATTATATAAGTCTCTTCTCTGTTCACTGTTGAAGGGAACTGTATTGAGCTCTTCACTGTTCACTCTCAAAGGGAACTGTATTAGTCCCTTCTCTCTTCACTGTCGAAAGAACTGTACTAGTCCTTTCACTGTTCACTGTCAAAGGGAATTGTATTTGTCCCTTCACTGTTCATCTTTGAAGTGATCTGTATTAACCCCTTCACTGTTCACTGTTGAAGGAATTGTATTAGTCCCTTCACTGTACACTGTTGAAGTGAACTGTATTTAACTCTTCATTGTTCACTGTCGAAGGGAACCTTATTAGTCCCTTCAACGTTCACAGTTGCAGGGAAATGTATTAATCTCTTCTCTGTTCAATGTTGAAGGGAACTGTATTAGTCTCTTCACTCTTCACTGTTGAAGTGAACTGTATTTAACGCTTCACTGTTCACGGTCAAAGGGATCTGTATTAGTCCCTTCACTGTTCACCTTCGAAGGGAACAGTATTAGTCCCTTCACTGTTCACGGTCGAAGTGAACTGTATTAATCGCATCACTGTTCACGGTCAAAGGGAACTGTATTAATCGCTTCACTGTTCACTGTTGAAGGGAACTGTATTAATCTCTTCACTGTTCACTGTCTAAGGGAATTGTATTAGTCTCTTCTCTGTTCACTGCTGAAGGGAACTGTATTGAGCTCTTCACTGTTCACTCTCAAAGGGAACCTTATTAGTCCCTTCAATGTTCACGTTCGAAGAGAACTGTATTAAACTCTTCACTGTTCACTGTCGAAGGGAACTGTATTAGTAACTCAATGTTTTCGTTCGAAGGGAACTGTTTTAGTCTCTTCAATCTTCACTGTTGTAAGGAATGGGATTAATCTCTTCATTGTTCACTGTTGAAGGGAACTGTATTAGTCACTTCACTCTTCACTGTCGAAAGAACTGTACTAGTGCTTTCACTGTTCACTGTCAAAGGGAATTGTATTTAAACCTTCACTGTTCATCTTTGAAGTGATCTGTATTAACCCCTTCACTGTTCACTGTTGAAGGAATTGTATTAGTCCCTTCACTGTACACTGTTGAAGTGAACTGTATTTAACTCTTCATTGTTCACTGTCGAAGGGAACCTTATTAGTCCCTTCAATGTTCACAGTTGCAGGGAAATGTATTAATCTCTTCTCTGTTCACAGTTGAAGGGAACTGTATTAGTCCCTTCACTCTTCACTGTTGAAGCGAACTGTATTTAACTCTTCACTGTTCACGGTCAAAGGGAACTGTATTAGTCCCTTCACTGTTCACCTTCGAAGGGAACAGTATTAGTCCCTTCACTGTTCAGGGTCGAAGTGAACTGTATTAATCGCATCACTGTTCACGGTCAAAGGGAACTGTATTAATCCCTTCACTGTTCACTGTTGAAGGGAACTGTATTAGTCCCTTCACTCTTCACTGTCGAAAGAACTGTACTAGTCCTTTCACTGTTCACTGTCGAAGGGAACTGTATTAGTAACTCAATGTTTTCGTTCGAAGGGAACTGTTTTAGTCTCTTCAATCTTCACTGTTGTAAGGAACGGGATTAATCTCTTCACTGTTCACTGTTGAAGGGAACTGTATTAGTCCCTTCATTCTTCACTGTCGAAAGAACTGTACTAGTCCTTTCACTGTTCACTGTCAAAGGGAATTGTATTTGTCCCTTCACTGTTCATCTTTGAAGTGATCTGTATTAACCCCTTCACTGTTCACTGTTGAAGGAATTGTATTAGTCACTTCACTGTACACTGTTGAAGTGAACTGTATTTAACTCTTCATTGTTCACTGTCGAAGGGAACCTTATTAGTCCCTTCAACGTTCACAGTTGCAGGGAAATGTATTAATCTCTTCTCTGTTCACAGTTGAAGGGAACTGTATTAGTCCCTTCACTCTTCACTGTTGAAGCGAACTGTATTTAACGCTTCACTGTTCACGCTCAAAGGGAACTGTATTAGTCCCTTCACTGTTCACCTTCGAAGGGAACAGTATTAGTCCCTTCACTGTTCACGGTCGAAGTGAACTGTATTAAACTCTTCACTGTTCACTGTCGAAGGAAACTGTATTAGTCTCTTCACTGTTCACTGTTGAAGGAATTGTATAAGTCCCTTCACTGTTCACTGTTGAAAGGAACGGTATTAATCTCTTCTCTGTATACTGTCGAAGGAAACTGTATTAGTCTCTTCAATGTTCACTTTCGAAGAGAACTGTATTAAACTCTTCATTGTTCACTGTCGAATGGAACTGTATTAGTCCCTTCAATGTTCACGTTCGAAGAGAACTGTATTAAACTCTTCATTGTTCACTGTCGAATGGAACTGTATTAGTCCCTTCAATGTTTTTGTTCGAAGGGAACTGTATTAATCTCTTCACTGTTCACTGCCGAAGGGAACTGTATTACTCCCTTCACTGTTCACGGTCAAAGTGAACTGTATTAATCGCATCACTGTTCACAGTCAGAGGGAATTGTATTAGTCTCTTCTCTGTTCACTGTTGAAGGGAACTGTATTCAGCTCTTCACTGTTCACTCTCAAAGGGAAATTTATTAGTCCCTTCAATGTTCATGTTCGAAGAGAACTGTATTAAACTCTTCACTGTTCACTGTCGAATGGAACTGTATTAATCTCTTCACTGTTCACTGTCGAATGGAACTATATTAGTCTCTTGAATCATCACTGTTGAAAGGAACGGTATTAATCTCTTCACTGTTCACTGTCAAAGGGAACTGTATTAGTCCCTTCACTGTTCACTGTTGAAGGGAACTGTATTGAACTCTTCACTGTTCACTGTCTAAGGGAATTGTATTAGTCTCTTCTCTGTTCACTGTTGAAGGGAACTGTATTGAGCTCTTCACTGTTGACTCTCAAAGGGAACCGTATTAGTCCCTTCAATGTTCACGTTCGAAGAGAACTGTATTAAACTCTTCACTGTTCACTGTCGAATGGAACTGTATTAATCTCTTCACTGTTCACTGCCGAATGGAACTATATTAGTCTCTTGAATCATCACTGTTGAAAGGAACGGTATTAATCTCTTCACTGTTCACTGTCGAAGGGAACTGTATTAGTCCCTTCACTGTTCACGGTCGAAGTGAACTGTATTAATCGCATCACTGTTCACAGTCAGAGGGAATTGTATTAGTCTCTTCTCTGTTCACTGTTGAAGGGAACTGTATTCAGCTCTTCACTGTTCACTCTCAAAGGGAAATTTATTAGTCCGTTCACTGTACACTGTTGAAGTGAACTGTATTTAACTCTTCATTGTTCACTGTCGAAGGGAACCTTATTAGTCCCTTCAACGTTCACAGTTGCAGGGAAATGTATTAATCTCTTCTCTGTTCAATGTTGAAGGGAACTGTATTAGTCTCTTCACTCTTCACTGTTGAAGTGAACTGTATTTAACGCTTCACTGTTCACGGTCAAAGGGAACTGTATTAGTCCCTTCACTGTTCACCTTCGAAGGGAACAGTATTAGTCCCTTCACTGTTCACGGTCGAAGTGAACTGTATTAATCGCATCACTGTTCACGGTCAAAGGGAACTGTATTAATCGCTTCACTGTTCACTGTTGAAGGGAACTGTATTAATCTCTTCACTGTTCACTGTCTAAGGGAATTGTATTAGTCTCTTCTCTGTTCACTGCTGAAGGGAACTGTATTGAGCTCTTCACTGTTCACTCTCAAAGGGAACCTTATTAGTCCCTTCAATGTTCACGTTCGAAGAGAACTGTATTAAACTCTTCACTGTTCACTGTCGAAGGGAACTGTATTAGTAACTCAATGTTTTCGTTCGAAGGGAACTGTTTTAGTCTCTTCAATCTTCACTGTTGTAAGGAATGGGATTAATCTCTTCATTGTTCACTGTTGAAGGGAACTGTATTAGTCACTTCACTCTTCACTGTCGAAAGAACTGTACTAGTGCTTTCACTGTTCACTGTCAAAGGGAATTGTATTTGGACCTTCACTGTTCATCTTTGAAGTGATCTGTATTAACCCCTTCACTGTTCACTGTTGAAGGAATTGTATTAGTCCCTTCACTGTACACTGTTGAAGTGAACTGTATTTAACTCTTCTTTGTTCACTGTCGAAGGGAACCTTATTAGTCCCTTCAATGTTCACAGTTGCAGGGAAATGTATTAATCTCTTCTCTGTTCACAGTTGAAGGGAACTGTATTAGTCCCTTCACTCTTCACTGTTGAAGCGAACTGTATTTAACTCTTCACTGTTCACGGTCAAAGGGAACTGTATTAGTCCCTTCACTGTTCACCTTCGAAGGGAACAGTATTAGTCCCTTCACTGTTCAGGGTCGAAGTGAACTGTATTAATCGCATCACTGTTCACGGTCAAAGGGAACTGTATTAATCCCTTCACTGTTCACTGTTGAAGGGAACTGTATTAGTCCCTTCACTCTTCACTGTCGAAAGAACTGTACTAGTCCTTTCACTGTTCACTGTCGAAGGGAACTGTATTAGTAACTCAATGTTTTCGTTCGAAGGGAACTGTTTTAGTCTCTTCAATCTTCACTGTTGTAAGGAACGGGATTAATCTCTTCACTGTTCACTGTTGAAGGGAACTGTATTAGTCCCTTCATTCTTCACTGTCGAAAGAACTGTACTAGTCCTTTCACTGTTCACTGTCAAAGGGAATTGTATTTGTCCCTTCACTGTTCATCTTTGAAGTGATCTGTATTAACCCCTTCACTGTTCACTGTTGAAGGAATTGTATTAGTCACTTCACTGTACACTGTTGAAGTGAACTGTATTTAACTCTTCATTGTTCACTGTCGAAGGGAACCTTATTAGTCCCTTCAACGTTCACAGTTGCAGGGAAATGTATTAATCTCTTCTCTGTTCACAGTTGAAGGGAACTGTATTAGTCCCTTCACTCTTCACTGTTGAAGCGAACTGTATTTAACGCTTCACTGTTCACGCTCAAAGGGAACTGTATTAGTCCCTTCACTGTTCACCTTCGAAGGGAACAGTATTAGTCCCTTCACTGTTCACGGTCGAAGTGAACTGTATTAAACTCTTCACTGTTCACTGTCGAAGGAAACTGTATTAGTCTCTTCACTGTTCACTGTTGAAGGAATTGTATAAGTCCCTTCACTGTTCACTGTTGAAAGGAACGGTATTAATCTCTTCTCTGTATACTGTCGAAGGAAACTGTATTAGTCTCTTCAATGTTCACTTTCGAAGAGAACTGTATTAAACTCTTCATTGTTCACTGTCGAATGGAACTGTATTAGTCCCTTCAATGTTCACGTTCGAAGAGAACTGTATTAAACTCTTCATTGTTCACTGTCGAATGGAACTGTATTAGTCCCTTCAATGTTTTTGTTCGAAGGGAACTGTATTAATCTCTTCACTGTTCACTGCCGAAGGGAACTGTATTACTCCCTTCACTGTTCACGGTCAAAGTGAACTGTATTAATCGCATCACTGTTCACAGTCAGAGGGAATTGTATTAGTCTCTTCTCTGTTCACTGTTGAAGGGAACTGTATTCAGCTCTTCACTGTTCACTCTCAAAGGGAAATTTATTAGTCCCTTCAATGTTCATGTTCGAAGAGAACTGTATTAATCGCTTCACTGTTCACTGTTGAAGGGAACTGTATTAATCTCTTCACTGTTCACTGTCTAAGGGAATTGTATTAGTCTCTTCTCTGTTCACTGCTGAAGGGAACTGTATTGAGCTCTTCACTGTTCACTCTCAAAGGGAACCTTATTAGTCCCTTCAATGTTCACGTTCGAAGAGAACTGTATTAAACTCTTCACTGTTCACTGTCGAAGGGAACTGTATTAGTAACTCAATGTTTTCGTTCGAAGGGAACTGTTTTAGTCTCTTCAATCTTCACTGTTGTAAGGAATGGGATTAATCTCTTCATTGTTCACTGTTGAAGGGAACTGTATTAGTCACTTCACTCTTCACTGTCGAAAGAACTGTACTAGTGCTTTCACTGTTCACTGTCAAAGGGAATTGTATTTGGACCTTCACTGTTCATCTTTGAAGTGATCTGTATTAACCCCTTCACTGTTCACTGTTGAAGGAATTGTATTAGTCCCTTCACTGTACACTGTTGAAGTGAACTGTATTTAACTCTTCATTGTTCACTGTCGAAGGGAACCTTATTAGTCCCTTCAATGTTCACAGTTGCAGGGAAATGTATTAATCTCTTCTCTGTTCACAGTTGAAGGGAACTGTATTAGTCCCTTCACTCTTCACTGTTGAAGCGAACTGTATTTAACTCTTCACTGTTCACGGTCAAAGGGAACTGTATTAGTCCCTTCACTGTTCACCTTCGAAGGGAACAGTATTAGTCCCTTCACTGTTCAGGGTCGAAGTGAACTGTATTAATCGCATCACTGTTCACGGTCAAAGGGAACTGTATTAATCCCTTCACTGTTCACTGTTGAAGGGAACTGTATTAGTCCCTTCACTCTTCACTGTCGAAAGAACTGTACTAGTCCTTTCACTGTTCACTGTCGAAGGGAACTGTATTAGTAACTCAATGTTTTCGTTCGAAGGGAACTGTTTTAGTCTCTTCAATCTTCACTGTTGTAAGGAACGGGATTAATCTCTTCACTGTTCACTGTTGAAGGGAACTGTATTAGTCCCTTCATTCTTCACTGTCGAAAGAACTGTACTAGTCCTTTCACTGTTCACTGTCAAAGGGAATTGTATTTGTCCCTTCACTGTTCATCTTTGAAGTGATCTGTATTAACCCCTTCACTGTTCACTGTTGAAGGAATTGTATTAGTCACTTCACTGTACACTGTTGAAGTGAACTGTATTTAACTCTTCATTGTTCACTGTCGAAGGGAACCTTATTAGTCCCTTCAACGTTCACAGTTGCAGGGAAATGTATTAATCTCTTCTCTGTTCACAGTTGAAGGGAACTGTATTAGTCCCTTCACTCTTCACTGTTGAAGCGAACTGTATTTAACGCTTCACTGTTCACGCTCAAAGGGAACTGTATTAGTCCCTTCACTGTTCACCTTCGAAGGGAACAGTATTAGTCCCTTCACTGTTCACGGTCGAAGTGAACTGTATTAAACTCTTCACTGTTCACTGTCGAAGGAAACTGTATTAGTCTCTTCACTGTTCACTGTTGAAGGAATTGTATAAGTCCCTTCACTGTTCACTGTTGAAAGGAACGGTATTAATCTCTTCTCTGTATACTGTCGAAGGAAACTGTATTAGTCTCTTCAATGTTCACTTTCGAAGAGAACTGTATTAAACTCTTCATTGTTCACTGTCGAATGGAACTGTATTAGTCCCTTCAATGTTCACGTTCGAAGAGAACTGTATTAAACTCTTCATTGTTCACTGTCGAATGGAACTGTATTAGTCCCTTCAATGTTTTTGTTCGAAGGGAACTGTATTAATCTCTTCACTGTTCACTGCCGAAGGGAACTGTATTACTCCCTTCACTGTTCACGGTCAAAGTGAACTGTATTAATCGCATCACTGTTCACAGTCAGAGGGAATTGTATTAGTCTCTTCTCTGTTCACTGTTGAAGGGAACTGTATTCAGCTCTTCACTGTTCACTCTCAAAGGGAAATTTATTAGTCCCTTCAATGTTCATGTTCGAAGAGAACTGTATTAAACTCTTCACTGTTCACTGTCGATTGGAACTGTATTAATCTCTTCACTGTTCACTGTCGAATGGAACTATATTAGTCTCTTGAATCATCACTGTTGAAAGGAACGGTATTAATCTCTTCACTGTTCACTGTCAAAGGGAACTGTATTAGTCCCTTCACTGTTCACTGTTGAAGGGAACTGTATTGAACTCTTCACTGTTCACTGTCTAAGGGAATTGTATTAGTCTCTTCTCTGTTCACTGTTGAAGGGAACTGTATTGAGCTCTTCACTGTTGACTCTCAAAGGGAACCGTATTAGTCCCTTCAATGTTCACGTTCGAAGAGAACTGTATTAAACTCTTCACTGTTCACTGTCGAATGGAACTGTATTAATCTCTTCACTGTTCACTGCCGAATGGAACTATATTAGTCTCTTGAATCATCACTGTTGAAAGGAACGGTATTAATCTCTTCACTGTTCACTGTCGAAGGGAACTGTATTAGTCCCTTCACTGTTCACGGTCGAAGTGAACTGTATTAATCGCATCACTGTTCACAGTCAGAGGGAATTGTATTAGTCTCTTCTCTGTTCACTGTTGAAGGGAACTGTATTCAGCTCTTCACTGTTCACTCTCAAAGGGAAATTTATTAGTCCCTTCAATGTTCATGTTCGAAGAGAACTGTATTAAACTCTTCACTGTTCACTGTCGAATGGAACTGTATTAATCTCTTCACTGTTCACTGTCGAATGGAACTATATTAGTCTCTTGAATCATCACTGTTGAAAGGAACGGTATTAATCTCTTCACTGTTCACTGTCAAAGGGAACTGTATTAGTCCCTTCACTGTTCACTGTTGAAGGGAACTGTATTGAACTCTTCACTGTTCACTGTCTAAGGGAATTGTATTAGTCTCTTCTCTGTTCACTGTTGAAGGGAACTGTATTGAGCTCTTCACTGTTCACTCTCAAAGGGAACCGTATTAGTCCCTTCAATGTTCACGTTCGAAGTGAACTGTATTAAACTCTTCACTGTTCACTGTCGAATGGAACTGTATTAATATCTTCACTGTTCACTGCCGAATGGAACTATATTAGTCTCTTGAATCATCACTGTTGAAAGGAACGGTATTAATCTCTTCACTGTTCACTGTCGAAGGGAACTGTATTAGTCCCTTCACTGTTCACTGTTGAAGGGAACTGTATTGAACTCTTCACTGTTCACTGTGTAAGGGAATTGTATAAGTCTCTTCTCTGTTCACTGTTGAAGGGAACTGTATTGAGCTCTTCACTGTTCACTCTCAAAGGGAACCTTATTAGTCCCTTCACTGTTCAGGGTCGAAGGGAACTGTATTAGTCCCTTCACTCTTCACTGTCGAAAGAACTGTACTAGTCCTTTCACTGTTCACTGTCAAAGGGAATTGTATTTGTCCCTTCACTGTTCACTGTTGAAGGAATTGTATTAGTCCCTTCACTGTTCACTGTTGAAGGGAACTGTATTGAACTCTTCACTGTTCACTGTCTAAGGGAATTGTATAAGTCTCTTCTCTGTTCACTGTTGAAGGGAACTGTATTGAGCTCTTCACTGTTCACTCTCAAAGGGAACTGTATTAGTCCCTTCTCTCTTCACTGTCGAAAGAACTGTACTAGTACTTTCACTGTTCACTGTCAAAGGGAATTGTATTTGTCCCTTCACTGTTCATCTTTGAAGTGATCTGTATTAACCCCTTCACTGTTCACTGTTGAAGGAATTGTATTAGTCCCTTCACTATACACTGTTGAAGTGAACTGTATTTAACTCTTCATTGTTCACTGTCGAAGGGAACCTTATTAGTCCCTTCAACGTTCACAGTTGCAGGGAAATGTATTAATCTCTTCTCTGTTCACTGTTGAAGGGAACTGTATTAGTCTCTTCACTCTTCACTGTTGAAGTGAACTGTATTTAACGCTTCACTGTTCACGGTCAAAGGGAACTGTATTAGTCCCTTCACTGTTCACCTTCGAAGGGAACAGTATTAGTCCCTTCACTGTTCACGGTCGAAGTGAACTGTATTAATCTCATCACTGTTCACGGTCAAAGGGAACTGTATTAATCCCTTCACTGTTCACTGTTGAAGGGAACTGTATTAATCTCTTCACTGTTCACTGTCTAAGGGAATTGTATTAGTCTCTTCTCTGTTCACTGCTGAAGGGAACTGTATTGAGCTCTTCACTGTTCACTCTCAAAGGGAACCTTATTAGTCCCTTCAATGTTCACGTTCGAAGAGAACTGTATTAAACTCTTCACTGTTCACTGTCGAAGGGAACTGTATTAGTAACTCAATGTTTTCGTTCGAAGGGAACTGTTTTAGTCTCTTCAATCTTCACTGTTGTAAGGAATGGGATTAATCTCTTCACTGTTCACTGTTGAAGGGAACTGTATTAGTCACTTCACTCTTCACTGTCGAAAGAACTGTACTAGTGCTTTCACTGTTCACTGTCAAAGGGAATTGTATTTGTCCCTTCACTGTTCATCTTTGAAGTGATCTGTATTAACCCCTTCACTGTTCACTGTTGAAGGAATTGTATTAGTCCCTTCACTGTACACTGTTGATGTGAACTGTATTGAACTCTTCACTGTTCACTGTCTAAGGGAATTGTATAAGTCTCTTCTCTGTTCACTGTTGAAGGGAACTGTATTGAGCTCTTCACTGTTCACTCTCAAAGGGAACCTTATTAGTCCCTTCACTGTTCACGGTCGAAGGGAACTGTATTAGTCCCTTCACTCTTCACTGTCGAAAGAACTGTACTAGTCCTTTCACTGTTCACTGTCGAAGGGAACTGTATTAGTAACTCAATGTTTTCGTTCGAAGGGAACTGTTTTAGTCTCTTCAATCTTCACTGTTGTAAGGAACGGGATTAATCTCTTCACTGTTCACTGTTGAAGGGAACTGTATTAGTCCCTTCACTCTTCACTGTCGAAAGAACTGTACTAGTCCTTTCACTGTTCACTGTCAAAGGGAATTTTATATGTCCCTTCACTGTTCATCTTTGAAGTGATCTGTATTAACCCCTTCACTGTTCACTGTTGAAGGAATTGTATTAGTCCCTTCTCTGTACAGTGTTGAAGTGAACTGTATTTAACTCTTTATTGTTCACTGTCGAAGGGAACCTTATTAGTCCCTTCAATGTTCACAGTTGCAGGGAAATGTATTAATCTCTTCTCTGTTCACTGTTGAAGGGAACTGTATTAGTCTCTTCACTCTTCACTGTTGAAGCGAACTGTATTTAACGCTTCACTGTTCACGGTCAAAGGGAACTGTATTAATCCCTTCACTGTTCACTGTTGAAGGGAACTGTATTAATCTCTTCACTGTTCACTGTCTAAGGGAATTGTATTAGTCTCTTCTCTGTTCACTGCTGAAGGGAACTGTATTGAGCTCTTCACTGTTCACTCTCAAAGGGAACCTTATTAGTCCCTTCACTGTTCACGGTCGAAGGGAACTGTATTAGTCCCTTCACTCTTCACTGTCGAAAGAACTGTACTAGTCCTTTCACTGTTCACTGTCGAAGGGAACTGTATTAGTAACTGAATGTTTTCGTTCGAAGGGAACTGTTTTAGTCTCTTCAATCTTCACTGCTGTAAGGAACGGGATTAATCTCTTCACTGTTCACTGTTGAAGGGAACTGTATTAGTCACTTCACTCTTCACTGTCGAAAGAACTGTACTAGTCCTTTCACTGTTCACTGTCAAAGGGAATTGTATTTGTCCCTTCACAGTTCATCTTTGAAGTGATTTGTATTAACCCCTTCACTGTTCACTGTTGAAGGAATTGTATTCGTCCCTTCACTGTACACTGTTGAAGTGAACTGTATTTAACTCTTCATTGTTCACTGTCGAAGGGAACCTTATTAGTCCCTTCAATGTTCACAGTTGCAGGGAAATGTATTAATCGCTTCTCTGTTCACTGTTGAAGGGAACTGTATTAGTCTCTTCACTCTTCACTGTTGAAGTGAACTGTATTTAACGCGTCACTGTTCACGGTCAAAGGGAACTGTATTAGTCCCTTCACTGTTCACCTTCGAAGGGAACAGTATTAGTCCCTTCACTGTTCACGGTCGAAGTGAACTGTATTAATCGCATCACTGTTCACGGTGAAAGGGAACTGTATTAATCCCTTCACTGTTCACTGTTGAAGGGAACTGTATTAATCTCTTCACTGTTCACTCTCAAAGGGAAATTTATTAGTCCCTTCAATGTTTTTGTTCGAAGGGAACTGTATTAATCTCTTCACTGTTCACTGCCGAAGGGAACTGTATTACTCCCTTCACTGTTCACGGTCGAAGTGAACTGTATTAATCGCATCACTGTTCACAGTCAGAGGGAATTGTATTAGTCTCTTCTCTGTTCACTGTTGAAGGGAACTGTATTCAGCTCTTCACTGTTCACTCTCAAAGGGAAATTTATTAGTCCCTTCAATGTTCATGTTCGAAGAGAACTGTATTAAACTCTTCACTGTTCACTGTCGAATGGAACTGTATTAATCTCTTCACTGTTCACAGTCGAATGGAACTATATTAGTCTCTTGAATCATCACTGTTGAAAGGAACGGTATTAATCTCTTCACTGTTCACTGTTGAAGGAAACTGTATTAGTCTCTTCACTCTTCACTGTTGAAGCGAACTGTATTTAACGCTTCACTGTTCACGGTCAAAGGGAACTGTATTAGTCCCTTCACTGTTCACCTTCGAAGGGAACAGTATTAGTCCCTTCACTGTTCACGGTCGAAGTGAACTGTATTAATCGCATCACTGTTCACGGTGAAAGGGAACAGTATTAATCCCTTCACTGTTCACTGTTGAAGGGAACTGTATTAATCTCTTCACTGTTCACTCTCAAAGGGAAATTTATTAGTCCCTTCAATGTTTTTGTTCGAAGTGAACTGTATTAATATCTTCACTGTTCACTGTCGAAGGGAACTGTATTAGTCCCTTCACTGTTCACTGTTGAAGGGAACTGTATTGAACTCTTCACTGTTCACTGTCTAAGGGAATTATATAAGTCTCTTCTCTGTTCACTGTTGAAGGGAACTGTATTGAGCTCTTCACTGTTCACTCTCAAAGGGAACTGTATTAGTCCCTTCTCTCTTCACTGTCGAAAGAACTGTACTAGTCCTTTCACTGTTCACTGTCAAAGGGAATTGTATTTGTCCCTTCACTGTTCATCTTTGAAGTGATCTGTATTAACCCCTTCACTGTTCACTGTTGAAGGAATTGTATTAGTCCCTTCACTGTACACTGTTGAAGTGAACTGTATTTAACTCTTCATTGTTCACTGTCGAAGGGAACCTTATTAGTCCCTTCAACGTTCACAGTTGCAGGGAAATGTATTAATCTCTTCTCTGTTCAATGTTGAAGGGAACTGTATTAGTCTCTTCACTCTTCACTGTTGAAGTGAACTGTATTTAACGCTTCACTGTTCACGGTCAAAGGGAACTGTATTAGTCCCTTCACTGTTCACCTTCGAAGGGAACAGTATTAGTCCCTTCACTGTTCACGGTCGAAGTGAACTGTATTAATCGCATCACTGTTCACGGTCAAAGGGAACTGTATTAATCGCTTCACTGTTCACTGTTGAAGGGAACTGTATTAATCTCTTCACTGTTCACTGTCTAAGGGAATTGTATTAGTCTCTTCTCTGTTCACTGCTGAAGGGAACTGTATTGAGCTCTTCACTGTTCACTCTCAAAGGGAACCTTATTAGTCCCTTCAATGTTCACGTTCGAAGAGAACTGTATTAAACTCTTCACTGTTCACTGTCGAAGGGAACTGTATTAGTAACTCAATGTTTTCGTTCGAAGGGAACTGTTTTAGTCTCTTCAATCTTCACTGTTGTAAGGAATGGGATTAATCTCTTCATTGTTCACTGTTGAAGGGAACTGTATTAGTCACTTCACTCTTCACTGTCGAAAGAACTGTACTAGTGCTTTCACTGTTCACTGTCAAAGGGAATTGTATTTGGACCTTCACTGTTCATCTTTGAAGTGATCTGTATTAACCCCTTCACTGTTCACTGTTGAAGGAATTGTATTAGTCCCTTCACTGTACACTGTTGAAGTGAACTGTATTTAACTCTTCATTGTTCACTGTCGAAGGGAACCTTATTAGTCCCTTCAATGTTCACAGTTGCAGGGAAATGTATTAATCTCTTCTCTGTTCACAGTTGAAGGGAACTGTATTAGTCCCTTCACTCTTCACTGTTGAAGCGAACTGTATTTAACGCTTCACTGTTCACGGTCAAAGGGAACTGTATTAGTCCCTTCACTGTTCACCTTCGAAGGGAACAGTATTAGTCCCTTCACTGTTCAGGGTCGAAGTGAACTGTATTAATCGCATCACTGTTCACGGTCAAAGGGAACTGTATTAATCCCTTCACTGTTCACTGTTGAAGGGAACTGTATTAATCTCTTCACTGTTCACTGTCTAAGGGAATTGTATTAGTCTCTTCTCTGTTCACTGCTGAAGGGAACTGTATTGAGCTCTTCACTGTTCACTCTCAAAGGGAACCTTATTAGTCCCTTCACTGTTCACAGTCGAAGGGAACTGTATTAGTCCCTTCACTCTTCACTGTCGAAAGAACTGTACTAGTCCTTTCACTGTTCACTGTCGAAGGGAACTGTATTAGTAACTCAATGTTTTCGTTCGAAGGGAACTGTTTTAGTCTCTTCAATCTTCACTGTTGTAAGGAACGGGATTAATCTCTTCACTGTTCACTGTTGAAGGGAACTGTATTAGTCCCTTCACTCTTCACTGTCGAAAGAACTGTACTAGTCCTTTCACTGTTCACTGTCAAAGGGAATTGTATTTGTCCCTTCACTGTTCATCTTTGAAGTGATCTGTATTAACCCCTTCACTGTTCACTGTTGAAGGAATTGTATTAGTCACTTCACTGTACACTGTTGAAGTGAACTGTATTTAACTCTTCATTGTTCACTGTCGAAGGGAACCTTATTAGTCCCTTCAACGTTCACAGTTGCAGGGAAATGTATTAATCTCTTCTCTGTTCACAGTTGAAGGGAACTGTATTAGTCCCTTCACTCTTCACTGTTGAAGCGAACTGTATTTAACGCTTCACTGTTCACGCTCAAAGGGAACTGTATTAGTCCCTTCACTGTTCACCTTCGAAGGGAACAGTATTAGTCCCTTCACTGTTCACGGTCGAAGTGAACTGTATTAAACTCTTCACTGTTCACTGTCGAAGGAAACTGTATTAGTCTCTTCACTGTTCACTGTTGAAGGAATTGTATTAGTCCCTTCACTGTTCACTGTTGAAAGGAACGGTATTAATCTCTTCTCTGTATACTGTCGAAGGAAACTGTATTAGTCTCTTCAATGTTCACTTTCGAAGAGAACTGTATTAAACTCTTCATTGTTCACTGTCGAATGGAACTGTATTAGTCCCTTCAATGTTCACGTTCGAAGAGAACTGTATTAAACTCTTCATTGTTCACTGTCGAATGGAATTGTATTAGTCCCTTCAATGTTTTTGTTCGAAGGGAACTGTATTAATCTCTTCACTGTTCACTGCCGAAGGGAACTGTATTACTCCCTTCACTGTTCACGGTCAAAGTGAACTGTATTAATCGCATCACTGTTCACAGTCAGAGGGAATTGTATTAGTCTCTTCTCTGTTCACTGTTGAAGGGAACTGTATTCAGCTCTTCACTGTTCACTCTCAAAGGGAAATTTATTAGTCCCTTCAATGTTCATGTTCGAAGAGAACTGTATTAAACTCTTCACTGTTCACTGTCGAATGGAACTGTATTAATCTCTTCACTGTTCACTGTCGAATGGAACTATATTAGTCTCTTGAATCATCACTGTTGAAAGGAACGGTATTAATCTCTTCACTGTTCACTGTCAAAGGGAACTGTATTAGTCCCTTCACTGTTCACTGTTGAAGGGAACTGTATTGAACTCTTCACTGTTCACTGTCTAAGGGAATTGTATTAGTCTCTTCTCTGTTCACTGTTGAAGGGAACTGTATTGAGCTCTTCACTGTTCACTCTCAAAGGGAACCGTATTAGTCCCTTCAATGTTCACGTTCGAAGTGAACTGTATTAAACTCTTCACTGTTCACTGTCGAATGGAACTGTATTAATATCTTCACTGTTCACTGCCGAATGGAACTATATTAGTCTCTTGAATCATCACTGTTGAAAGGAACGGTATTAATCTCTTCACTGTTCACTGTTGAAGGAATTGTATTAGTCCCTTCACTGTTCACTGTTGATGTGAACTGTATTGAACTCTTCACTGTTCACTGTCTAAGGGAATTGTATAAGTCTCTTCTCTGTTCACTGTTGAAGGGAACTGTATTGAGCTCTTCACTGTTCACTCTCAAAGGGAACCTTATTAGTCCCTTCACTGTTCACGGTCGAAGGGAACTGTATTAGTCCCTTCACTCTTCACTGTCGAAAGAACTGTACTAGTCCTTTCACTGTTCACTGTCGAAGGGAACTGTATTAGTAACTCAATGTTTTCGTTCGAAGGGAACTGTTTTAGTCTCTTCAATCTTCACTGTTGTAAGGAACGGGATTAATCTCTTCACTGTTCACTGTTGAAGGGAACTGTATTAGTCCCTTCACTCTTCACTGTCGAAAGAACTGTACTAGTCCTTTCACTGTTCACTGTCAAAGGGAATTTTATATGTCCCTTCACTGTTCATCTTTGAAGTGATCTGTATTAACCCCTTCACTGTTCACTGTTGAAGGAATTGTATTAGTCCCTTCTCTGTACAGTGTTGAAGTGAACTGTATTTAACTCTTTATTGTTCACTGTCGAAGGGAACCTTATTAGTCCCTTCAATGTTCACAGTTGCAGGGAAATGTATTAATCTCTTCTCTGTTCACTGTTGAAGGGAACTGTATTAGTCTCTTCACTCTTCACTGTTGAAGCGAACTGTATTTAACGCTTCACTGTTCACGGTCAAAGGGAACTGTATTAATCCCTTCACTGTTCACTGTTGAAGGGAACTGTATTAATCTCTTCACTGTTCACTGTCTAAGGGAATTGTATTAGTCTCTTCTCTGTTCACTGCTGAAGGGAACTGTATTGAGCTCTTCACTGTTCACTCTCAAAGGGAACCTTATTAGTCCCTTCACTGTTCACGGTCGAAGGGAACTGTATTAGTCCCTTCACTCTTCACTGTCGAAAGAACTGTACTAGTCCTTTCACTGTTCACTGTCGAAGGGAACTGTATTAGTAACTGAATGTTTTCGTTCGAAGGGAACTGTTTTAGTCTCTTCAATCTTCACTGCTGTAAGGAACGGGATTAATCTCTTCACTGTTCACTGTTGAAGGGAACTGTATTAGTCACTTCACTCTTCACTGTCGAAAGAACTGTACTAGTCCTTTCACTGTTCACTGTCAAAGGGAATTGTATTTGTCCCTTCACAGTTCATCTTTGAAGTGATTTGTATTAACCCCTTCACTGTTCACTGTTGAAGGAATTGTATTCGTCCCTTCACTGTACACTGTTGAAGTGAACTGTATTTAACTCTTCATTGTTCACTGTCGAAGGGAACCTTATTAGTCCCTTCAATGTTCACAGTTGCAGGGAAATGTATTAATCGCTTCTCTGTTCACTGTTGAAGGGAACTGTATTAGTCTCTTCACTCTTCACTGTTGAAGTGAACTGTATTTAACGCGTCACTGTTCACGGTCAAAGGGAACTGTATTAGTCCCTTCACTGTTCACCTTCGAAGGGAACAGTATTAGTCCCTTCACTGTTCACGGTCGAAGTGAACTGTATTAATCGCATCACTGTTCACGGTGAAAGGGAACTGTATTAATCCCTTCACTGTTCACTGTTGAAGGGAACTGTATTAATCTCTTCACTGTTCACTCTCAAAGGGAAATTTATTAGTCCCTTCAATGTTTTTGTTCGAAGGGAACTGTATTAATCTCTTCACTGTTCACTGCCGAAGGGAACTGTATTACTCCCTTCACTGTTCACGGTCGAAGTGAACTGTATTAATCGCATCACTGTTCACAGTCAGAGGGAATTGTATTAGTCTCTTCTCTGTTCACTGTTGAAGGGAACTGTATTCAGCTCTTCACTGTTCACTCTCAAAGGGAAATTTATTAGTCCCTTCAATGTTCATGTTCGAAGAGAACTGTATTAAACTCTTCACTGTTCACTGTCGAATGGAACTGTATTAATCTCTTCACTGTTCACAGTCGAATGGAACTATATTAGTCTCTTGAATCATCACTGTTGAAAGGAACGGTATTAATCTCTTCACTGTTCACTGTTGAAGGAAACTGTATTAGTCTCTTCACTCTTCACTGTTGAAGCGAACTGTATTTAACGCTTCACTGTTCACGGTCAAAGGGAACTGTATTAGTCCCTTCACTGTTCACCTTCGAAGGGAACAGTATTAGTCCCTTCACTGTTCACGGTCGAAGTGAACTGTATTAATCGCATCACTGTTCACGGTGAAAGGGAACAGTATTAATCCCTTCACTGTTCACTGTTGAAGGGAACTGTATTAATCTCTTCACTGTTCACTCTCAAAGGGAAATTTATTAGTCCCTTCAATGTTTTTGTTCGAAGTGAACTGTATTAATATCTTCACTGTTCACTGTCGAAGGGAACTGTATTAGTCCCTTCACTGTTCACTGTTGAAGGGAACTGTATTGAACTCTTCACTGTTCACTGTCTAAGGGAATTATATAAGTCTCTTCTCTGTTCACTGTTGAAGGGAACTGTATTGAGCTCTTCACTGTTCACTCTCAAAGGGAACTGTATTAGTCCCTTCTCTCTTCACTGTCGAAAGAACTGTACTAGTCCTTTCACTGTTCACTGTCAAAGGGAATTGTATTTGTCCCTTCACTGTTCATCTTTGAAGTGATCTGTATTAACCCCTTCACTGTTCACTGTTGAAGGAATTGTATTAGTCCCTTCACTGTACACTGTTGAAGTGAACTGTATTTAACTCTTCATTGTTCACTGTCGAAGGGAACCTTATTAGTCCCTTCAATGTTCAGTTGCAGGGAAATGTATTAATCTCTTCTCTGTTCAATGTTGAAGGGAACTGTATTAGTCTCTTCACTCTTCACTGTTGAAGTGAACTGTATTTAACGCTTCACTGTTCACGGTCAAAGGGAACTGTATTAGTCCCTTCACTGTTCACCTTCGAAGGGAACAGTATTAGTCCCTTCACTGTTCACGGTCGAAGTGAACTGTATTAATCGCATCACTGTTCACGGTCAAAGGGAACTGTATTAATCGCTTCACTGTTCACTGTTGAAGGGAACTGTATTAATCTCTTCACTGTTCACTGTCTAAGGGAATTGTATTAGTCTCTTCTCTGTTCACTGCTGAAGGGAACTGTATTGAGCTCTTCACTGTTCACTCTCAAAGGGAACCTTATTAGTCCCTTCAATGTTCACGTTCGAAGAGAACTGTATTAAACTCTTCACTGTTCACTGTCGAAGGGAACTGTATTAGTAACTCAATGTTTTCGTTCGAAGGGAACTGTTTTAGTCTCTTCAATCTTCACTGTTGTAAGGAATGGGATTAATCTCTTCATTGTTCACTGTTGAAGGGAACTGTATTAGTCACTTCACTCTTCACTGTCGAAAGAACTGTACTAGTGCTTTCACTGTTCACTGTCAAAGGGAATTGTATTTGGACCTTCACTGTTCATCTTTGAAGTGATCTGTATTAACCCCTTCACTGTTCACTGTTGAAGGAATTGTATTAGTCCCTTCACTGTACACTGTTGAAGTGAACTGTATTTAACTCTTCATTGTTCACTGTCGAAGGGAACCTTATTAGTCCCTTCAATGTTCACAGTTGCAGGGAAATGTATTAATCTCTTCTCTGTTCACAGTTGAAGGGAACTGTATTAGTCCCTTCACTCTTCACTGTTGAAGCGAACTGTATTTAACGCTTCACTGTTCACGGTCAAAGGGAACTGTATTAGTCCCTTCACTGTTCACCTTCGAAGGGAACAGTATTAGTCCCTTCACTGTTCAGGGTCGAAGTGAACTGTATTAATCGCATCACTGTTCACGGTCAAAGGGAACTGTATTAATCCCTTCACTGTTCACTGTTGAAGGGAACTGTATTAATCTCTTCACTGTTCACTGTCTAAGGGAATTGTATTAGTCTCTTCTCTGTTCACTGCTGAAGGGAACTGTATTGAGCTCTTCACTGTTCACTCTCAAAGGGAACCTTATTAGTCCCTTCACTGTTCACAGTCGAAGGGAACTGTATTAGTCCCTTCACTCTTCACTGTCGAAAGAACTGTACTAGTCCTTTCACTGTTCACTGTCGAAGGGAACTGTATTAGTAACTCAATGTTTTCGTTCGAAGGGAACTGTTTTAGTCTCTTCAATCTTCACTGTTGTAAGGAACGGGATTAATCTCTTCACTGTTCACTGTTGAAGGGAACTGTATTAGTCCCTTCACTCTTCACTGTCGAAAGAACTGTACTAGTCCTTTCACTGTTCACTGTCAAAGGGAATTGTATTTGTCCCTTCACTGTTCATCTTTGAAGTGATCTGTATTAACCCCTTCACAGTTCACTGTTGAAGGAATTGTATTAGTCACTTCACTGTACACTGTTGAAGTGAACTGTATTTAACTCTTCATTGTTCACTGTCGAAGGGAACCTTATTAGTCCCTTCAACGTTCACAGTTGCAGGGAAATGTATTAATCTCTTCTCTGTTCACAGTTGAAGGGAACTGTATTAGTCCCTTCACTCTTCACTGTTGAAGCGAACTGTATTTAACGCTTCACTGTTCACGCTCAAAGGGAACTGTATTAGTCCCTTCACTGTTCACCTTCGAAGGGAACAGTATTAGTCCCTTCACTGTTCACGGTCGAAGTGAACTGTATTAAACTCTTCACTGTTCACTGTCGAAGGAAACTGTATTAGTCTCTTCACTGTTCACTGTTGAAGGAATTGTATTAGTCCCTTCACTGTTCACTGTTGAAAGGAACGGTATTAATCTCTTCTCTGTATACTGTCGAAGGAAACTGTATTAGTCTGTTCAATGTTCACTTTCGAAGAGAACTGTATTAAACTCTTCATTGTTCACTGTCGAATGGAACTGTATTAGTCCCTTCAATGTTCACGTTCGAAGAGAACTGTATTAAACTCTTCATTGTTCACTGTCGAATGGAATTGTATTAGTCCCTTCAATGTTTTTGTTCGAAGGGAACTGTATTAATCTCTTCACTGTTCACTGCCGAAGGGAACTGTATTACTCCCTTCACTGTTCACGGTCAAAGTGAACTGTATTAATCGCATCACTGTTCACAGTCAGAGGGAATTGTATTAGTCTCTTCTCTGTTCACTGTTGAAGGGAACTGTATTCAGCTCTTCACTGTTCACTCTCAAAGGGAAATTTATTAGTCCCTTCAATGTTCATGTTCGAAGAGAACTGTATTAAACTCTTCACTGTTCACTGTCGAATGGAACTGTATTAATCTCTTCACTGTTCACTGTCGAATGGAACTATATTAGTCTCTTGAATCATCACTGTTGAAAGGAACGGTATTAATCTCTTCACTGTTCACTGTCAAAGGGAACTGTATTAGTCCCTTCACTGTTCACTGTTGAAGGGAACTGTATTGAACTCTTCACTGTTCACTGTCTAAGGGAATTGTATTAGTCTCTTCTCTGTTCACTGTTGAAGGGAACTGTATTGAGCTCTTCACTGTTGACTCTCAAAGGGAACCGTATTAGTCCCTTCAATGTTCACGTTCGAAGAGAACTGTATTAAACTCTTCACTGTTCACTGTCGAATGGAACTGTATTAATCTCTTCACTGTTCACTGCCGAATGGAACTATATTAGTCTCTTGAATCATCACTGTTGAAAGGAACGGTATTAATCTCTTCACTGTTCACTGTCGAAGGGAACTGTATTAGTCCCTTCACTGTTCACGGTCGAAGTGAACTGTATTAATCGCATCACTGTTCACAGTCAGAGGGAATTGTATTAGTCTCTTCTCTGTTCACTGTTGAAGGGAACTGTATTCAGCTCTTCACTGTTCACTCTCAAAGGGAAATTTATTAGTCCCTTCAATGTTCATGTTCGAAGAGAACTGTATTAAACTCTTCACTGTTCACTGTCGAATGGAACTGTATTAATCTCTTCACTGTTCACTGTCGAATGGAACTATATTAGTCTCTTGAATCATCACTGTTGAAAGGAACGGTATTAATCTCTTCACTGTTCACTGTCAAAGGGAACTGTATTAGTCCCTTCACTGTTCACTGTTGAAGGGAACTGTATTGAACTCTTCACTGTTCACTGTCTAAGGGAATTGTATTAGTCTCTTCTCTGTTCACTGTTGAAGGGAACTGTATTGAGCTCTTCACTGTTCACTCTCAAAGGGAACCGTATTAGTCCCTTCAATGTTCACGTTCGAAGTGAACTGTATTAAACTCTTCACTGTTCACTGTCGAATGGAACTGTATTAATATCTTCACTGTTCACTGCCGAATGGAACTATATTAGTCTCTTGAATCATCACTGTTGAAAGGAACGGTATTAATCTCTTCACTGTTCACTGTCGAAGGGAACTGTATTAGTCCCTTCACTGTTCACTGTTGAAGGGAACTGTATTGAACTCTTCACTGTTCACTGTCTAAGGGAATTGTATAAGTCTCTTCTCTGTTCACTGTTGAAGGGAACTGTATTGAGCTCTTCACTGTTCACTCTCAAAGGGAACCTTATTAGTCCCTTCACTGTTCACGGTCGAAGGGAACTGTATTAGTCCCTTCACTCTTCACTGTCGAAAGAACTGTACTAGTCCTTTCACTGTTCACTGTCGAAGGGAACTGTATTAGTAACTCAATGTTTTCGTTCGAAGGGAACTGTTTTAGTCTCTTCAAGCTTCACTGTTGTAAGGAACGGGATTAATCTCTTCACTGTTCACTGTTGAAGGGAACTGTATTAGTCCCTTCACTCTTCACTGTCGAAAGAACTGTACTAGTCCTTTCACTGTTCACTGTCAAAGGGAATTGTATTTGTCCCTTCACTGTTCACTGTTGAAGGAATTGTATTAGTCCCTTCACTATACACTGTTGAAGTGAACTGTATTTAACTCTTCATTGTTCACTGTCGAAGGGAATTGTATTTGTCCCTTCACTGTTCATCTTTGAAGTGATCTGTATTAACCCCTTCACTGTTCACTGTTGAAGGAATTGTATTAGTCCCTTCACTATACACTGTTGAAGTGAACTGTATTTAACTCTTCATTGTTCACTGTCGAAGGGAACCTTATTAGTCCCTTCAACGTTCACAGTTGCAGGGAAATGTATTAATCTCTTCTCTGTTCACTGTTGAAGGGAACTGTATTAGTCTCTTCACTCTTCACTGTTGAAGTGAACTGTATTTAACGCTTCACTGTTCACGGTCAAAGGGAACTGTATTAGTCCCTTCACTGTTCACCTTCGAAGGGAACAGTATTAGTCCCTTCACTCTTCACTGTCGAAAGAACTGTACTAGTCCTTTCACTGTTCATTGTCAAAGGGAATTGTATTTGTCCCTTCACTGTTCATCTTTGAAGTGATCTGTATTAACCCCTTCACTGTTCACAGTTGAAGGAATTGTATTAGTCCCTTCACTGTACACTGTTGAAGTGAACTGTATTTAACTCTTCATTGTTCACTGTCGAAGGGAACCTTATTAGTCCCTTCAACGTTCACAGTTGCAGGGAAATGTATTAATCTCTTCTCTGTTCACAGTTGAAGGGAACTGTATTAGTCCCTTCACTCTTCACTGTTGAAGCGAACTGTATTTAACGCTTCACTGTTCACGGTCAAAGGGAACTGTATTAGTCCATTCACTGTTCACCTTCGAAGGGAACAGTATTAGTCCCATCACTGTTCACGGTCGAAGTGAACTGTATTAATCGCATCAGTGTTCACGGTCAAAGGGAACTGTATTAATCCCTTCACTGTTCACTGTTGCAGGGAACTGAATTAATCTCTTCACTGTTCACTGTCTAAGGGAATTGTATTAGTCTCTTCTCTGTTCACTGTTGAAGGGAACTGTATTGAGCTCTTTACTGTTCACTCTCAAAGGGAACCTTATTAGTCCCTTCAATGTTCAGGTTCGAAGAGAACTGTATTAAACTCTACACTGTTCACTGTCGAATGGAACTGTATTAGTCTCTTGAATCATCACTGTTGAAAGGAACGGTATTAATCTCTTCTCTGTATACTGTCGAAGGGAACTGTATTAGTCCCTTCAATGTTCACGTTCGAAGAGAACTGTATTAAATTCTTCATTGTTCACTGTCGAATGGAACTGTATTAGTCCCTTCAATGTTTTTGTTCGAAGCGAACTGTATTAATCTCTTCACTGTTCACTGCCGACGGGAACTGTATTACTCCCTTCACTGTTCACGGTCGAAGTGAACTGTATTAATCGCATCACTGTTGACGGTCAGAGGGAATTAGTCTCTTCTCTGTTCACTGTTGAAGGGAACTGTATTCAGCTCTTCACTGTTCACTCTCAAAGGGAAATTTATTAGTCCCTTCAATGTTCATGTTCGAAGAGAACTGTATTAAACTCTTCACTGTTCACTGTCGAATGGAACTGTATTAATCTCTTCACTGTTCACTGTCGAATGGAACTATATTAGTCTCTTGAATCATCACTGTTGAAAGCAACGGTATTAATCTCTTCACTGTTCACTGTCAAAGGGAACTGTATTAGTCCCTTCACTGTTCACTGTTGAAGGGAACTGTATTGAACTCTTCAGTGTTCACTGTCTAAGGGAATTGTATTAGTCTCTTCTCTGTTCACTGTTGAAGGGAACTGTATTGAGCTCTTCACTGTTCACTCTCAAAGGGAACCTTATTAGTCCCTTCAAAGTTCACATTCGAAGAGAACTGTATTAAACTCTACGCTGTTCACTGTCGAATGGAACTGTATTAGTCTCTTGAATCATTACTGTTGAAAGGAACGGTATTAATCTCTTCACTGTTCACTGTCGAAGGGAACTGTATTAGTCCCTTCACTGTTCACTGTTGAAGGGAACTGTATTGAACTCTTCACTGTTCACTGTCTAAGGGAATTGTATAAGTCTCTTCTCTGTTCACTGTTGAAGGGAACTGTATTGAGCTCTTCACTGTTCACTCTCAAAGGGAACTGTATTAGTCCCTTCTCTCTTCACTGTCGAAAGAACTGTACTAGTACTTTCACTGTTCACTGTCAAAGGGATTTGTATTTGTCCCTTCACTGTTCATCTTTGAAGTGATCTGTATTAACCCCTTCACTGTTCACTGTTGAAGGAATTGTATTAGTCCCTTCACTATACACTGTTGAAGTGAACTGTATTTAACTCTTCATTGTTCACTGTCGAAGGGAACCTTATTAGTCCCTTCAACGTTCACAGTTGCAGGGAAATGTATTAATCTCTTCTCTGTTCACTGTTGAAGGGAACTGTATTAGTCTCTTCACTCTTCACTGTTGAAGTGAACTGTATTTAACGCTTCACTGTTCACGGTCAAAGGGAACTGTATTAGTCCCTTCACTGTTCACCTTCGAAGGGAACAGTATTAGTCCCTTCACTGTTCACGGTCGAAGTGAACTGTATTAATCTCATCACTGTTCACGGTCAAAGGGAACTGTATTAATCCCTTCACTGTTCACTGTTGAAGGGAACTGTATTAATCTCTTCACTGTTCACTGTCTAAGGGAATTGTATTAGTCTCTTCTCTGTTCACTGCTGAAGGGAACTGTATTGAGCTCTTCACTGTTCACTCTCAAAGGGAACCTTATTAGTCCCTTCAATGTTCACGTTCGAAGAGAACTGTATTAAACTCTTCACTGTTCACTGTCGAAGGGAACTGTATTAGTAACTCAATGTTTTCGTTCGAAGGGAACTGTTTTAGTCTCTTCAATCTTCACTGTTGTAAGGAATGGGATTAATCTCTTCACTGTTCACTGTTGAAGGGAACTGTATTAGTCACTTCACTCTTCACTGTCGAAAGAACTGTACTAGTGCTTTCACTGTTCACTGTCAAAGGGAATTGTATTTGTCCCTTCACTGTTCATCTTTGAAGTGATCTGTATTAACCCCTTCACTGTTCACTGTTGAAGGAATTGTATTAGTCCCTTCACTGTACACTGTTGATGTGAACTGTATTGAACTCTTCACTGTTCACTGTCTAAGGGAATTGTATAAGTCTCTTCTCTGTTCACTGTTGAAGGGAACTGTATTGAGCTCTTCACTGTTCACTCTCAAAGGGAACCTTATTAGTCCCTTCACTGTTCACGGTCGAAGGGAACTGTATTAGTCCCTTCACTCTTCACTGTCGAAAGAACTGTACTAGTCCTTTCACTGTTCACTGTCGAAGGGAACTGTATTAGTAACTCAATGTTTTCGTTCGAAGGGAACTGTTTTAGTCTCTTCAATCTTCACTGTTGTAAGGAACGGGATTAATCTCTTCACTGTTCACTGTTGAAGGGAACTGTATTAGTCCCTTCACTCTTCACTGTCGAAAGAACTGTACTAGTCCTTTCACTGTTCACTGTCAAAGGGAATTTTATATGTCCCTTCACTGTTCATCTTTGAAGTGATCTGTATTAACCCCTTCACTGTTCACTGTTGAAGGAATTGTATTAGTCCCTTCTCTGTACTGTGTTGAAGTGAACTGTATTTAACTCTTTATTGTTCACTGTCGAAGGGAACCTTATTAGTCCCTTCAATGTTCACAGTTGCAGGGAAATGTATTAATCTCTTCTCTGTTCACTGTTGAAGGGAACTGTATTAGTCTCTTCACTCTTCACTGTTGAAGCGAACTGTATTTAACGCTTCACTGTTCACGGTCAAAGGGAACTGTATTAATCCCTTCACTGTTCATTGTTGAAGGGAACTGTATTAATCTCTTCACTGTTCACTGTCTAAGGGAATTGTATTAGTCTCTTCTCTGTTCACTGCTGAAGGGAACTGTATTGAGCTCTTCACTGTTCACTCTCAAAGGGAACCTTATTAGTCCCTTCACTGTTCACGGTCGAAGGGAACTGTATTAGTCCCTTCACTCTTCACTGTCGAAAGAACTGTACTAGTCCTTTCACTGTTCACTGTCGAAGGGAACTGTATTAGTAACTGAATGTTTTCGTTCGAAGGGAACTGTTTTAGTCTCTTCAATCTTCACTGCTGTAAGGAACGGGATTAATCTCTTCACTGTTCACTGTTGAAGGGAACTGTATTAGTCACTTCACTCTTCACTGTCGAAAGAACTGTACTAGTCCTTTCACTGTTCACTGTCAAAGGGAATTGTATTTGTCCCTTCACAGTTCATCTTTGAAGTGATTTGTATTAACCCCTTCACTGTTCACTGTTGAAGGAATTGTATTCGTCCCTTCACTGTACACTGTTGAAGTGAACTGTATTTAACTCTTCATTGTTCACTGTCGAAGGGAACCTTATTAGTCCCTTCAATGTTCACAGTTGCAGGGAAATGTATTAATCGCTTCTCTGTTCACTGTTGAAGGGAACTGTATTAGTCTCTTCACTCTTCACTGTTGAAGTGAACTGTATTTAACGCGTCACTGTTCACGGTCAAAGGGAACTGTATTAGTCCCTTCACTGTTCACCTTCGAAGGGAACAGTATTAGTCCCTTCACTGTTCACGGTCGAAGTGAACTGTATTAATCGCATCACTGTTCACGGTGAAAGGGAACTGTATTAATCCCTTCACTGTTCACTGTTGAAGGGAACTGTATTAATCTCTTCACTGTTCACTCTCAAAGGGAAATTTATTAGTCCCTTCAATGTTTTTGTTCGAAGGGAACTGTATTAATCTCTTCACTGTTCACTGCCGAAGGGAACTGTATTACTCCCTTCACTGTTCACGGTCGAAGTGAACTGTATTAATCGCATCACTGTTCACAGTCAGAGGGAATTGTATTAGTCTCTTCTCTGTTCACTGTTGAAGGGAACTGTATTCAGCTCTTCACTGTTCACTCTCAAAGGGAAATTTATTAGTCCCTTCAATGTTCATGTTCGAAGAGAACTGTATTAAACTCTTCACTGTTCACTGTCGAATGGAACTGTATTAATCTCTTCACTGTTCACAGTCGAATGGAACTATATTAGTCTCTTGAATCATCACTGTTGAAAGGAACGGTATTAATCTCTTCACTGTTCACTGTTGAAGGAAACTGTATTAGTCTCTTCACTCTTCACTGTTGAAGCGAACTGTATTTAACGCTTCACTGTTCACGGTCAAAGGGAACTGTATTAGTCCCTTCACTGTTCACCTTCGAAGGGAACAGTATTAGTCCCTTCACTGTTCACGGTCGAAGTGAACTGTATTAATCGCATCACTGTTCACGGTGAAAGGGAACAGTATTAATCCCTTCACTGTTCACTGTTGAAGGGAACTGTATTAATCTCTTCACTGTTCACTCTCAAAGGGAAATTTATTAGTCCCTTCAATGTTTTTGTTCGAAGTGAACTGTATTAATCGCATCACTGTTCACAGTCAGAGGGAATTGTATTAGTCTCTTCTCTGTTCACTGTTGAAGGGAACTGTATTCAGCTCTTCACTGTTCACTCTCAAAGGGAAATTTATTAGTCCCTTCAATGTTCATGTTCGAAGAGAACTGTATTAAACTCTTCACTGTTCACTGTCGAATGGAACTGTATTAATCTCGAATGGAACTATATTAGTCTCTTGAATCATCACTGTTGAAAGGAACGGTATTAATCTCTTCACTGTTCACTGTCGAAGGGAACTGTATTAGTCCCTTTACTGTTCACTGTTGAAGGGAACTGTATTGAACTCTTCACTGTTTACTGTCTAAGGGAATTGTATTAGTCTCTTCTCTGTTCACTGTTGAAGGGAACTGTAGTGAGCTCTTCACTGTTCACTCTCAAAGGGAACCTTATTAGTCCCTTCAATGTTCACGTTCGAAGAGAACTGTATTAAACTCTTCACTGTTCACTGTCGAATGGAACTGTATTAATCTCTTCACTGTTCACTGCCGAATGGAACTATATTAGTCTCTTGAATCATCACTGTTGAAAGGAACGGTATTAATCTCTTCACTGTTCACTGTCGAAGGGAACTGTATTAGTCCCTTCACTGTTCACTGTTGAAGGGAACTGTATTGAACTCTTCACTGTTCACTGTGTAAGGGAATTGTATAAGTCTCTTCTCTGTTCACTGTTGAAGGGAACTGTATTGAGCTCTTCACTGTTCACTCTTAAAGGGAACCTTATTAGTCCCTTCACTGTTCAGGGTCGAAGGGAACTGTATTAGTCCCTTCACTCTTCACTGTCGAAAGAACTGTACTAGTCCTTTCACTGTTCACTGTCGAAGGGAACTGTATTAGTAACTCAATGTTTTCATTCGAAGGGAACTGTTTTAGTCTCTTCAAGCTTCACTGTTGTAAGGAACGGGATTAATCTCTTCACTGTTCACTGTTGAAGGGAACTGTATTAGTCCCTTCACTCTTCACTGTCGAAAGAACTGTACTAGTCCTTTCACTGTTCACTGTCAAAGGGAATTGTATTTGTCCCTTCACTGTTCATCTTTGAAGTGATCTGTATTAACCCCTTCACTGTTCACTGTTGAAGGAATTGTATTAGTCCCTTCACTATACACTGTTGAAGTGAACTGTATTTAACTCTTCATTGTTCACTGTCGAAGGGAACCTTATTAGTGCCTTCAATGTTCACAGTTGCAGGGAAATGTATTAATCTCTTCTCTGTTCACTGTTGAAGGGAACTGTATTAGTCTCTTCACTTTTCACTGTTGAAGTGAACTGTATTTAACGCTTCACTGTTCACGGTCAAAGGGAACTGTATTAGTCCCTTCACTGTTCACCTTCGAAGGGAACAGTATTAGTCCCTTCACTCTTCACTGTCGAAAGAACTGTACTAGTCCTTTCACTGTTCACTGTCAAAGGGAATTGTATTTGTCCCTTCACTGTTCATCTTTGAAGTGATCTGTATTAACCCCTTCACTGTTCACTGTTGAAGGAATTGTATTAGTCCCTTCACTGTACACTGTTGAAGTGAACTGTATTTAACTCTTCATTGTTCACTGTCGAAGGGAACCTTATTAGTCCCTTCAATCTTCACAGTTGGGGAAATGTATTAATCTCTTCTCTGTTCACTGTTGAAGGGAACTGTATTAGTCTCTTCACTCTTCACTGTTGAAGCGAACTGTATTTAACGCTTCACTGTTCACGGTCAAAGGGAACTGTATTAGTCCCTTCACTGTTCACCTTCGAAGGGAACAGTATTAGTCCCATCACTGTTCACGGTCGAAGTGAACTGTATTAATCCCTTCACTGTTCACTGTTGAAGGGAACTGTATTAATCTCTTCACTGTTCACTGTCTAAGGGAATTGTATTAGTCTCTTCTCTGTTCACTGTTGAAGGGAACTGTATTGAGCTCTTTACTGTTCACTCTCAAAGGGAACCTTATTAGTCCCTTCAATGTTCACGTTCGAAGAGAACTGTATTAAACTCTTCAGTGTTCACTGTCGAAGGAAACTGTATTAGTTTCTTCACTGTTCACTGTTGACGGAATTGTATTAGTCCCTTCACTGTTCACTGTAGAAGTGAACAGTATTTAACTCTTCATTGTTCACTGTCGAAGGGAACCTTATTAGTCCCTTCAATGTTCACAGTTGCAGGGAAATGTATTAATGACTTCTCTGTTCACTGTTGAAGGGAACTGTATTAGTCTCTTCACTCTTCACTGTTGAAGTGAACTGTATTTAACGCTTCACTGTTCACGGTCAAAGGGAACTGTATTAGTCCCTTCACTGTTCACCTTCGAAGGGAACAGTATTAGTCCCTTAACTGTTCACTGTTAAAGGGAATTGTATTTGTCCCTTCACTGTTCATCTTTGAAGTGATCTGTATTAACCCCTTCACTGTTCACTGTTGAAGGAATTGTATTAGTCCCTTCACTGTTCACTGTTGAAGTGAACTGTATTTAACTCTTCATTGTTCACTGTTGAAGGGAACTATATTAGTCTCTTGAATCATCACTGTTGAAAGGAACGGTATTAATCTCTTCACTGTTCACTGTCGAAGGGAACTGTATTAGTCCCTTTACTGTTCACTGTTGAAGGGAACTGTATTGAACTCTTCACTGTTCACTGTCTAAGGGAATTGTATAAGTCTCTTCTCTGTTCACTGTTGAAGGGAACTGTATTAAACTCTTCAGTGTTCACTGTCGAAGGAAACTGTATTAGTTTCTTCACTGTTCACTGTTGACGGAATTGTATTAGTCCCTTCACTGTTCACTGTAGAAGTGAACAGTATTTAACTCTTCATTGTTCACTGTCGAAGGGAACCTTATTAGTCCCTTCAATGTTCACAGTTGCAGGGAAATGTATTAATGACTTCTCTGTTCACTGTTGAAGGGAACTGTATTAGTCTCTTCACTCTTCACTGTTGAAGTGAACTGTATTTAACGCTTCACTGTTCACGGTCAAAGGGAACTGTATTAGTCCCTTCACTGTTCACCTTCGAAGGGAACAGTATTAGTCCCTTAACTGTTCACTGTTAAAGGGAATTGTATTTGTCCCTTCACTGTTCATCTTTGAAGTGATCTGTATTAACCCCTTCACTGTTCACTGTTGAAGGAATTGTATTAGTCCCTTCACTGTTCACTGTTGAAGTGAACTGTATTTAACTCTTCATTGTTCACTGTTGAAGGGAACTATATTAGTCTCTTGAATCATCACTGTTGAAAGGAACGGTATTAATCTCTTCACTGTTCACTGTCGAAGGGAACTGTATTAGTCCCTTTACTGTTCACTGTTGAAGGGAACTGTATTGAACTCTTCACAGTTCACTGTCTAAGGGAATTGTATTAGTCTCTTCTCTGTTCACTGTTGAAGGGAACTGTATTAGTCTCTTCACTGTTCACTCTCAAAAGGAACTGTATTTGTCCCTTCACTGTTCATCTTTGAAGTGATCTGTATTAACCCCTTCACTGTTCACTGTTGAAGGAATTGTATTAACCCCTTCACTGTTCACTGTTGAAGGAATTGTATTAGTCCCTTCACTGTTCACTGTTGAAGGGAACTGTATTAGTCCCTTCACTCTTCACTGTCGAAAGAACTGTACTAGTCCTTTCACTGTTCACTGTCAAAGGGAATTGTATTTGTCCCTTCACTGTTCATCTTTGAAGTGATCTGTATTAACCCCTTCACTGTTCACTGTTGAAGGAATTGTATTAGTCCCTTCTGTGTACACTGTTGAAGTGAACTGTATTTAACTCTTCATTGTTCACTGTCGAAGGGAACCTTATTAGTCCCTTCAATGTTCACAGTTGCAGGGAAATGTATTAATCTCTTCTCTGTTCACTGTTGAAGGGAACTGTATTAGTCTCTTCACTCTTCACTGTTGAAGCGAACTGTATTTCACGCTTCACTGTTCACGGTCAAAGGGAACTGTATTAGTCCCTTCACTGTTCACCTTCGAAGGGAACAGTATTAGTCCCATCACTGTTCACGGTCGAAGTGAACTGTATTAATCGCATCACTGTTCACGGTCAAAGGGAACTGTATTATTCCCTTCACTGTTCACTGTTGAAGGGAACTGTATTAATCTCTTCACTGTTCACTGTCTAAGGGAATTGTATTAGTCCCTTCACTGTTCACTGTTGAAGGGAACTGTATTGAGCTCTTTACTGTTCACTCTCAAAGGGAACCTTATTAGTCCCTTCAATGTTCACGTTCGAAGAGAACTGCATTAAACTCTTCACTGTTCACTGTCGAAGGAAACTGTATTAGTCACTTCACTGTTCACTGTTGAAGGAATTGTATTAGTCCCTTCACTGTTCACTGTAGAAGTGAACAGTATTTAACTCTTCATTGTTCACTGTCGAAGGGAACCTTATTAGTCCCTTCAATGTTCACAGTTGCAGGGAAATGTATTAATGTATTCTCTGTTCACTGTTGAAGGGAACTGTATTAGTCTCTTCACTCTTCACTGTTGAAGTGAACTGTATTTAACGCTTCACTGTTCACGGTCAAAGGGAACTGTATTAGTCCCTTCACTGTTCACCTTCGAAGGGAACAGTATTAGTCCCTTCACTGTTCACTGTCAAAGGGAATTGTATTTACCCTTCACTGTTAATCTTTGATGTGATCTGTATTAACCCCTTCACTGTTCACTGTTGACGGAATTGTATTAGTCCCTTCACTGTTCACTGTTGAAGTGAACTGTATTTAACTCTTCATTGTTCACTGTTGAAGGGAACTATATTAGTCTCTTGAATCATCACTGTTGAAAGGAACGGTATTAATCTCTTCACTGTTCACTGTCGAAGGGAACGGTATTAGTCCCTTCACTGTTCACTGTTGAAGGGAACTGTATTGAACTCTTCACTGTTCACTGTCTAAGGGAATTGTATCAGTCTCTTCTCTGTTCACTGTTGAACGGAACTGTATTGAGCTCTTCACTGTTCACTCTCAAAGGGAATCTTATTAGTCCCTTCAATGTTCACGTTCGAAGAGAACTGTATTAAACTCTTCACTGTTCACGGTCGAAGGGAACTGTATTAGTCCCTTCACTCTTCACTGTCGAAAGAACTGTACTAGTCCTTTCACTGTTCACTGTCGAAGGGAACTGTATTTGTAACTTCAATGTTTTCGTTCGAAGGGAACTGTTTTAGTCTCTTCAATCTTCACTGTTGTAAGGAACGGGATTAATCTCTTCACTGTTCACAGTTGAAGGGAACAGTATTAGTCCCTTCACTGTTCACGGTCGAAGTGAACTGTATTAATCGCATCACTGTTCACGGTCAAAGGGAACTGTATTAATCCCTTCACTGTTCACTGTTGAAGGGAACTGTACTAATCTCTTCACTGTTCACTGTCTAAGGGAATTTTATTAATCCCTTCATTGTTCACTGTTGAAGGGAACTGTATTAGTCTCTTCACTGTTCACTGTCAAAGGGAACTGTATTAGTCCCTTCAATGTTCACTTTCGAAGAGAACTGTATTAAACTCTTCATTGTTCACTGTCGAATGGAACTGTATTAGTCCCTTCAATGTTTTTGTTCGAAGGGAACTGTATTCTTCTCTTCACTGTTCACTGTCGAAGGGAACTGTATTACTCACTTCACTGTTCACGGTCGACGTGAACTGTATTAATCGCATCACTGTTCACGGTCAGAGGGAATTGTATTAGTCTCTTCTCTGTTCACTGTTGAAGGGAACTGTATTAGTCTCTTGAATCATCACTGTTGAAAGGAACTGTATTAATCTCTTCACTGTTCACTGTCGAAGGGAACAGTATTAGTCCCTTCACTGTTCACTGTTGAAGGGAACTGTATTGAACTCTTCACTGTTCACTGTCGAAGGGAACTCTATTAGTCCCTTCAATGTTCACTGTCGAATGGAACTGTATTAGTCCCTTCAATGTTTTTGTTCGAAGGGAACTGTATTAATCTCTTCACTGTTCACTGCCGAAGGGAACTGTATTACTCCCTTCACTGTTCACGGTCGAAGTGAACTGTATTAATCGCATCACTGTTCACAGTCAGAGGGAATTGTAGTAGTCTCTTCTCTGTTCACTGTTGAAGGGAACTGTATTCAGCTCTTCACTGTTCACTCTCAAAGGGAACCTTATTAGTCCCTTCAATGTTCACATTCGAAGAGAACTGTATTAAACTCTACGCTGTTCACTGTCGAATGGAACTGTATTAGTCTCTTGAATCATCACTGTTGAAAGGAACGGTATTAATCTCTTCTCTGTTCACTGTCTAAGGGAATTGTATTAGTCTCTTCTCTGTTCACTGTTGAAGGGAACTGTATTGAGCTCTTTACTGTTCACTCTCAAAGGGAACCTTATTAGTCCCTTCAATGTTCACGTTCGAAGAGAACTGTATTAAACTCTTCAGTGTTCACTGTCGAAGGAAACTGTATTAGTTTCTTCACTGTTCACTGTTGACGGAATTGTATTAGTCCCTTCACTGTTCACTGTAGAAGTGAACAGTATTTAACTCTTCATTGTTCACTGTCGAAGGGAACCTTATTAGTCCCTTCAATGTTCACAGTTGCAGGGAAATGTATTGATGACTTCTCTGTTCACTGTTGAAGGGAACTGTATTAGTCTCTTCACTCTTCACTGTTGAAGTGAACTGTATTTAACGCTTCACTGTTCACGGTCAAAGGGAACTGTATTAGTCCCTTCACTGTTCACCTTCGAAGGGAACAGTATTAGTCCCTTAACTGTTCACTGTTAAAGGGAATTGTATTTGTCCCTTCACTGTTCATCTTTGAAGTGATCTGTATTAACCCCTTCACTGTTCACTGTTGAAGGAATTGTATTAGTCCCTTCACTGTTCACTGTTGAAGTGAACTGTATTTAACTCTTCATTGTTCACTGTTGAAGGGAACTATATTAGTCTCTTGAATCATCACTGTTGAAAGGAACGGTATTAATCTCTTCACTGTTCACTGTCGAAGGGAACTGTATTAGTCCCTTTACTGTTCACTGTTGAAGGGAACTGTATTGAACTCTTCACTGTTCACTGTCTAAGGGAATTGTATTAGTCTCTTCTCTGTTCACTGTTGAAGGGAACTGTATTAGTCTCTTCACTGTTCACTCTCAAAAGGAACTGTATTTGTCCCTTCACTGTTCATCTTTGAAGTGATCTGTATTAACCCCTTCACTGTTCACTGTTGAAGGAATTTTATTAACCCCTTCACTGTTCACTGTTGAAGGAATTGTATTAGTCCCTTCACTGTTCACTGTTGAAGGGAACTGTATTAGTCCCTTCACTCTTCACTGTCGAAAGAACTGTACTAGTCCTTTCACTGTTCACTGTCAAAGGGAATTGTATTTGTCCCTTCACTGTTCATCTTTGAAGTGATCTGTATTAACCCCTTCACTGTTCACTGTTGAAGGAATTGTATTAGTCCCTTCTCTGTACACTGTTGAAGTGAACTGTATTTAACTCTTCATTGTTCACTGTCGAAGGGAACCTTATTAGTCCCTTCAATGTTCACAGTTGCAGGGAAATGTATTAATCTCTTCTCTGTTCACTGTTGAAGGGAACTGTATTAGTCTCTTCACTCTTCACTGTTGAAGCGAACTGTATTTCACGCTTCACTGTTCACGGTCAAAGGGAACTGTATTAGTCCCTTCACTGTTCACCTTCGAAGGGAACAGTATTACTCCCATCACTGTTCACGGTCGAAGTGAACTGTATTAATCGCATCACTGTTCACGGTCAAAGGGAACTGTATTATTCCCTTCACTGTTCACAGTTGAAGGGAACTGTATTAATCTCTTCACTGTTCACTGTCTAAGGGAATTGTATTAGTCTCTTCTCTGTTCACTGTTGAAGGGAACTGTATTGAGCTCTTTACTGTTCACTCTCAAAGGGAACCTTATTAGTCCCTTCAATGTTCACGTTCGAAGAGAACTGTATTAGACTCTTCACTGTTCACTGTTGAAGGGAACTGTATTAGTCTCTTGAATCATCACTGTTGAAAGGAACGGTATTAATCTCTTCTCTGTATACTGTCGAAGGAAACTGTATTAGTCTCTTCAATGTTCACGTTCGAAGAGAACTGTATTAAACTCTTCATTGTTCACTGTCGAATGGAACTGTATTAGTCCCTTCAATGTTCACGTTCGAAGAGAACTATATTAAACTCTTCATTGTTCACTGTCGAATGGAACTGTATTAGTCCCTTCAATGTTTTTGTTCGAAGGGAACTGTATTAATCGCATCACTGTTCACAGTCAGAGGGAATTGTATTAGTCTCTTCTCTGTTCACTGTTGAAGGGAACTGTATTCAGCTCTTCACTGTTCACTCTCAAAGGGAAATTTATTAGTCCCTTCAATGTTCATGTTCGAAGAGAACTGTATTAAACTCTTCACTGTTCACTGTCGAATGGAACTGTATTAATCTCTTCACTGTTCACTGTCGAATGGAACTATATTAGTCTCTTGAAACATCACTGTTGAAAGGAAGTGTATTAATCGCATCACTGTTCACGGTCAAAGGGAACTGTATTAATCCCTTCACTGTTCACTGTTGAAGGGAACTGTACTAATCTCTTCACTGTTCACTGTCTAAGGCAATTGTATTAATCCCTTCATTGTTCACTGTTGAAGGGAACTGTATTAGTCTCTTCACTGTTCACTGTCAAAGGGAACTGTATTAGTCCCTTCAATGTTCACGTTCGAAGAGAACTGTATTAAACTCTTCATTGTTCACTGTCGAATGGAACTGTATTAGTCCCTTCAATGTTTTTGTTCGAAGGGAACTGTATTATTCTCTTCACTGTTCACTGTCGAAGGGAACTGTATTACTCACTTCACTGTTCACGGTCGAAGTGAACTTTATTAATCGCATCACTGTTCACTGTCAGAGGGAATTGTATTAGTCTCTTCTCTGTTCACTGTTGAAGGGAACTGTATTCAGCTCTTCACTGTTCACTCTCAAAGGGAAATTTATTAGTCCCTTCAATGTTCATGTTCGAAAAGAACTGTATTAAACTCTTCACTGTTCACTGTCGAATGGAACTGTATTAATCTCTTCACTGTTCACTGTCGAATGGAACTATATTAGTCTCTTGAAACATCACTGTTGAAAGGAAGTGTATTAATCGCATCACTGTTCACGGTCAAAGGGAACTGTATTAATCCCTTCACTGTTCACTGTTGAAGGGAACTGTACTAATCTCTTCACAGTTCACTGTCTAAGGCAATTGTAATAATCCCTTCATTGTTCACTGTTGAAGGGAACTGTATTAGTCTCTTCACTGTTCACTGTCAAAGGGAACTGTATTAGTCCCTTCAATGTTCACGTTCGAAGAGAACTGTATTAAACTCTTCATTGTTCACTGTCGAATGGAACTGTATTAGTCCCTTCAATGTTTTTGTTCGAAGGGAACTGTATTATTCTCTTCACTGTTCACTGTCGAAGGGAACTGTATTACTCACTTCACTGTTCACGGTCGAAGTGAACTTTATTAATCGCATCACTGTTCACAGTCAGAGGGAATTGTATTAGTCTCTTCTCTGTTCACTGTTGAAGGGAACTGTATTAGTCCCTTCACTGTTCACTGTTGAAGGGAACTGTATTGAACTCTTCACTGTTCACTGTCGAAGGGAACTGTATTAGTCCCTTCAATGTTCATGTTCGAAGAGAACTGTATTAAACTCTTCATTGTTCACTGTCGAATGGAACTGTATTAGTCCCTTCAATGTTTTTGTTCGAAGGGAACTGTATTAATCTCTTCATTGTTCACTGTCGAATGGAACTGTATTAGTCCCTTCAATGTTTTTGTTCGAAGGGAACTGTATTAATCTCTTCACTGTTCACTGCCGAAGGGAACAGTATTACTCCCTTCACTGTTCACGTTCGAAGTGAACTGTATTAATCGCATCACTGTTCACAGTCAGAGGGAATTGTATTAGTCTCTTCTCTGTTCACTGTTGAAGGGAACTGTATTCAGCTCTTCACTGTTCACTCTCAAAGGGAAATTTATTAGTCCCTTTAATGTTCATGTTTGAAGAGAACTGTATTAAACTCTTCACTGTTCACTGTCGAATGGAACTGTATTAATCTCTTCACTGTTCACTGTCGAATGGAACTATATTAGTCTCTTGAAACATCACTGTTGAAAGGAACGGTATTAATCTCTTCACTGTTCACTGTCAATGGGAACTGTATTAGTCCCTTGACTGTTCACTGTTGAAGGGAACTGTATTGAACTCTTCACTGTTCACTGTCTAAGGGAATTGTATTAGTCTCTTCTCTGTTCACTGTTGAAGGGAACTGTATTGAGCTCTTCACTGTTCACTCTGAAAGGGAACCTTATTAGTCCCTTCAAAGTTCACGTTCGAAGAGAACTGTATTAAACTCTTCACTGTTCACTGTCGAATGGAACTGTATTAATCTCTTCACTGTTCACTGCCGAATGGAACTATATTAGTCTCTTGAATCATCACTGTTGAAAGGAACGGTATTAATCTCTTCACTGTTCACTGTCGAAGGGAACTGTATTGAACTCTTCACTGTTCACTGTCTAAGGGAATTGTATTAGTCTCTTCTCTGTTCACTGTTGAAGGGAACTGTATTGAGCTCTTCACTGTTCACTCTCAAAGGGAACCGTATTAGTCCCTTCAATGTTCACGTTCGAAGTGAACTGTATTAAACTCTTCACTGTTCACTGTCGAATGGAACTGTATTAATCTCTTCACTGTTCACTGCCGAATGGAACTATATTAGTCTCTTGAATCATCACTGTTGAAAGGAACGGTATTAATCTCTTCACTGTTCACTGTCGAAGGGAACTGTATTAGTCCCTTCACTGTTCACTGTTGAAGGGAACTGTATTGAACTCTTCACTGTTCACTGTGTAAGGGAATTGTATAAGTCTCTTCTCTGTTCACTGTTGAAGGGAACTGTATTGAGCTCTTCACTGTTCACTCTTAAAGGGAACCTTATTAGTCCCTTCACTGTTCAGGGTCGAAGGGAACTGTATTAGTCCCTTCACTCTTCACTGTCGAAAGAACTGTACTAGTCCTTTCACTGTTCACTGTCGAAGGGAACTGTATTAGTAACTCAATGTTTTCATTCGAAGGGAACTGTTTTAGTCTCTTCAAGCTTCACTGTTGTAAGGAACGGGATTAATCTCTTCACTGTTCACTGTTGAAGGGAACTGTATTAGTCCCTTCACTCTTCACTGTCGAAAGAACTGTACTAGTCCTTTCACTGTTCACTGTCAAAGGGAATTGTATTTGTCCCTTCACTGTACATCTTTGAAGTGATCTGTATTAACCCCTTCACTGTTCACTGTTGAAGGAATTGTATTAGTCCCTTCACTATACACTGTTGAAGTGAACTGTATTTAACTCTTCATTGTTCACTGTCGAAGGGAACCTTATTAGTGCCTTCAATGTTCACAGTTGCAGGGAAATGTATTAATCTCTTCTCTGTTCACTGTTGAAGGGAACTGTATTAGTCTCTTCACTCTTCACTGTTGAAGTGAACTGTATTTAACGCTTCACTGTTCACGGTCAAAGGGAACTGTATTAGTCCCTTCACTGTTCACCTTTGAAGGGAACAGTATTAGTCCCTTCACTCTTCATTGTCGAAAGAACTGTACTAGTCCTTTCACTGTTCACTGTCAAAGGGAATTGTATTTGTCCCTTCACTGTTCATCTTTGAAGTGATCTGTATTAACCCCTTCACTGTTCACTGTTGAAGGAATTGTATTAGTCCCTTCACTGTACACTGTTGAAGTGAACTGTATTTAACTCTTCATTGTTCACTGTCGAAGGGAACCTTATTAGTCCCTTCAATGTTCACAGTTGCAGGGAAATGTATTAATCTCTTCTCTGTTCACAGTTGAAGGGAACTGTATTAGTCCCTTCACTCTTCACTGTTGAAGCGAACTGTATTTAACACTTCACTGTTCACGGTCAAAGGGAACTGTATTAGTTCCTTCACTGTTCACCTTCAAAGGGAACAGTATTAGTCCCATCACTGTTCACGGTCGAAGTGAACTGTATTAATCGCATCACTGTTCACGGTCAAAGGGAACTGTATTAATCCCTTCTCTGTTCACTGTTGCAGGGAACTGTATTAATCTCTTCACTGTTCACTGTCTAAGGGAATTGTATTAGTCTCTTCTCTGTTCACTGTTGAAGGGAACTGTATTGAGCTCTTTACTGTTCACTCTCAAAGGGAACCTTATTAGTCCCTTCAATGTTCACGTTCGAAGAGAACTCTATTAAACTCTACACTGTTCACAGTCGAATGGAACTGTATTAGTCTCTTGAATCATCACTGTTGAAAGGAACTGTATTAAACTCTTCTCTGTATACTGTCGAAGGAAACTGTATTAGTCTCTTCAATGTTGACGTTCGAAGAGAACTGTATTAAACTCTTCATTGTTCACTGTCGAATGGAACTGTATTAGTCCCTTCAATGTTCACGTTCGAAGAGAACTGTATTAAACTCTTCATTGTTCACTGTCGAATGGAACTGTATTAGTCCCTTCAATGTTTTTGTTCGAAGGGAACTGTATTAATCTCTTCACTGTTCACTGCCGAAGGGAACTGTATTACTCCCTTCACTGTTCACGGTAGAAGTGAACTGTATTAATCGCATCACTGTTGACGGTCAGAGGGAATTAGTCTCTTCTCTGTTTACTGTTGAAGGGAACTGTATTCAGCTCTTCACTGTTCACTCTCAAAGGGAAATTTATTAGTCCCTTCAATGTTCATGTTCGAAGAGAACTGTATTAAACTCTTCACTGTTCACTGTCGAATGGAACTGTATTAATCTCTTCACTGTTCACTGTCGAATGGAACTATATTAGTCTCTTGAATCATCACTGTTGAAAGCAACGGTATTAATCTCTTCACTGTTCACTGTCAAAGGGAACTGTATTAGTCCCTTCACTGTTCACTGTTGAAGGGAACTGTATTGAACTCTTCACTGTTCACTGTCTAAGGGAATTGTATTAGTCTCTTCTCTGTTCACTGTTGAAGGGAACTGTATTGAGCTCTTCACTGTTCACTCTCAAAGGGAACCTTATTAGTCCCTTCAATGTTCAGATTCGAAGAGAACTGTATTAAACTCTACGCTGTTCACTGTCGAATGGAACTGTATTAGTCTCTTGAATCATCACTGTTGAAAGGAACGGTATTAATCTCTTCACTGTTCACTGTCGAAGGGAACTGTATTAGTCCCTTCACTGTTCACTGTTGAAGGGAACTGTATTGAACTCTTCACCTTTCACTGTCTAAGGGAATTGTATAAGTCTCTTCTCTGTTCACTGTTGAAGGGAACTGTATTGAGCTCTTCACTGTTCACTCTCAAAGGGAACTGTATTAGTCCCTTCTCTCTTCACTGTCGAAAGAACTGTACTAGTACTTTCACTGTTCACTGTCAAAGGGAATTGTATTTGTCCCTTCACTGTTCATCTTTGAAGTGATCTGTATTAACCCCTTCACTGTTCACTGTTGAAGGAATTGTATTAGTCCCTTCACTGTACACTGTTGAAGTGAACTGTATTTAACTCTTCATTGTTCACTGTCGAAGGGAACCTTATTAGTCCCTTCAACGTTCAGAGTTGCAGGGAAATGTATTAATCTCTTCTCTGTTCACTGTTGAAGGGAACTGTATTAGTCTCTTCACTCTTCACTGTTGAAGTGAACTGTATTTAAAGCTTCACTGTTCACGGTCAAAGGGAACTGTATTAGTCCCTTCACTGTTCACCTTCGAAGGGAACAGTATTAGTCCCTTCACTGTTCACGGTCGAAGTGAACTGTATTAATCGCATCACTGTTCACGGTCAAAGGGAACTGTATTAATCCCTTCACTGTTCACTGTTGAAGGGAACTGTATTAATCTCTTCACTGTTCACTGTCTAAGGGAATTGTATTAGTCTCTTCTCTGTTCACTGCTGAAGGGAACTGTATTGAGCTCTTCACTGTTCACTCTCAAAGGGAACCTTATTAGTCCCTTCAATGTTCACGTTCGAAGAGAACTGTATTAAACTCTTCACTGTTCACTGTCGAAGGGAACTGTATTAGTAACTCAATGTTTTCGTTCGAAGGGAACTGTTTTAGTCTCTTCAATCTTCACTGTTGTAAGGAATGGGATTAATCTCTTCACTGTTCACTGTTGAAGGGAACTGTATTAGTCACTTCACTCTTCACTGTCGAAAGAACTGTACTAGTGCTTTCACTGTTCACTGTCAAAGGGAATTGTATTTGTCCCTTCACTGTTCATCTTTGAAGTGATCTGTATTAACCCCTTCACTGTTCACTGTTGAAGGAATTGTATTAGTCCCTTCACTGTACACTGTTGAAGTGAACTGTATTTAACTCTTCATTGTTCACTGTCGAAGGGAACCTTATTAGTCCCTTCAATGTTCACAGTTGCAGGGAAATGTATTAATCTCTTCTCTGTTCACTGTTGAAGGGAACTGTATTAATCTCTTCACTGTTCACTGCCGAATGGAACTATATTAGTCTCTTGAATCATCACTGTTGAAAGGAACGGTATTAATCTCTTCACTGTTCACTGTCGAAGGGAACTGTATTAGTCCCTTCACTGTTCACTGTTGAAGGGAACTGTATTGAACTCTTCACTGTTCACTGTCTAAGGGAATTGTATAAGTCTCTTCTCTGTTCACTGTTGAAGGGAACTGTATTGAGCTGTTCACTGTTCACTCTCAAAGGGAACCTTATTAGTCCCTTCACTGTTCACGGTCGAAGGGAACTGTATTAGTCCCTTCACTCTTCACTGTCGAAAGAACTGTACTAGTCCTTTCACTGTTCACTGTCGAAGGGAACTGTATTAGTAACTCAATGTTTTCGTTCGAAGGGAACTGTTTTAGTCTCTTCAATCTTCACTGTTGTAAGGAACGGGATTAATCTCTTCACTGTTCACTGTTGAAGGGAACTGTATTAGTCACTTCACTCTTCACTGTCGAAAGAACTGTACTAGTGCTTTCACTGTTCACTGTCAAAGGGAATTGTATTTGTCCCTTCACTGTTCATCTTTGAAGTGATCTGTATTAACCCCTTCACTGTTCACTGTTGAAGGAATTGTATTAGTCCCTTCACTGTACACTGTTGAAGTGAACTGTATTTAACTATTCATTGTTCACTGTCGAAGGGAACCTTATTAGTCCCTTCAATGTTCACAGTTGCAGGGAAATGTATTAATCTCTTCTCTGTTCACTGTTGAAGGGAACTGTATTAATCTCTTCACTGTTCACTGCCGAATGGAACTATATTAGTCTCTTGAATCATCACTGTTGAAAGGAACGGTATTAATCTCTTCACTGTTCACTGTCGAAGGGAACTGTATTAGTCCCTTCACTGTTCACTGTTGAAGGGAACTGTATTGAACTCTTCACTGTTCACTGTCTAAGGGAATTGTATAAGTCTCTTCTCTGTTCACTGTTGAAGGGAACTGTATTGATCTGTTCACTGTTCACTCTCAAAGGGAACCTTATTAGTCCCTTCACTGTTCACGGTCGAAGGGAACTGTATTAGTCCCTTCACTCTTCACTGTCGAAAGAACTGTACTAGTCCTTTCACTGTTCACTGTCGAAGGGAACTGTATTAGTAACTCAATGTTTTCGTTCGAAGGGAACTGTTTTAGTCTCTTCAATCTTCACTGTTGTAAGGAACGGGATTAATCTCTTCACTGTTCACTGTTGAAGGGAACTGTATTAGTCCCTTCACTCTTCACTCTCGAAAGAACTGTACTAGTCCTTTCACTGTTCACTGTCAAAGGGAATTGTATATGTCCCTTCACTGTTCATCTTTGAAGTGATCTGTATTAACCCCTTCACTGTTCACTGTTGAAGGAATTGTATTAGTCCCTTCTCTGTACACTGTTGAAGTGAACTGTATTTAACTCTTCATTGTTCACTGTCGAAGGGAACCTTATTAGTCCCTTCAATGTTCACAGTTCCAGGGAAATGTATTAATCTCTTCTCTGTTCACTGTTGAAGGGAACTGTATTAGTCTCTTCACTCTTCACTGTTGAAGCGAACTGTATTTAACGCTTCACTGTTCACGGTCAAAGGGAACTGTATTAGTCCCTTCACTGTTCACCTTCGAAGGGAACAGTATTAGTCCCTTCACTGTTCAGGGTCGAAGTGAACTGTATTAATCGCATCACTGTTCACGGTCAAAGGGAACTGTATTAATCCCTTCACTGTTCACTGTTGAAGGGAACTGTATTAATCTCTTCACTGTTCACTGTCTAAGGGAATTGTATTAGTCTCTTCTCTGTTCACTGCTGAAGGGAACTGTATTGAGCTCTTCACTGTTCACTCTCAAAGGGAACCTTATTAGTCCCTTCACTGTTCACGGTCGAAGGGAACTGTATTAGTCCCTTCACTCTTCACTGTCGAAAGAACTGTACTAGTCCTTTCACTGTTCACTGTCGAAGGGAACTGTATTAGTAACTCAATGTTTTCGTTCGAAGGGAACTGTTTTAGTCTCTTCAATCTTCACTGTTGTAAGGAACGGGATTAATCTCTTCACTGTTCACTGTTGAAGGGAACTGTATTAGTCACTTCACTCTTCACTGTCGAAAGAACTGTACTAGTCCTTTCACTGTTCACTGTCAAAGGGAATTGTATTTGACCCTTCACTGTTCATCTTTGAAGTGATTTGTATTAACCCCTTCACTGTTCACTGTTGAAGGAATTGTATTACTCCCTTCACTGTACACTGTTGAAGTGAACTGTATTTAACTCTTCATTGTTCAATGTCGAAGGGAACCTTATTAGTCCCTTCAATGTTCACAGTTGCAGGGAAATGTATTAATCGCTTCTCTGTTCACTGTTGAAGGGAACTGTATTAGTCTCTTCACTCTTCACTGTTGAAGCGAACTGTATTTAACGCTTCACTGTTCACGGTCAAAGGGAACTGTATTAGTCCCTTCACTGTTCACCTTCGAAGGGAACAGTATTAGTCCCTTCACTGTTCACGGTCGAAGTGAACTGTATTAATCGCATCACTGTTCACGGTGAAAGGGAACTGTATTAATCCCTTCACTGTTCACTGTTGAAGGGAACTGTATTAATCTCTTCACTGTTCACTCTCAAAGGGAAATTTATTAGTCCCTTCAATGTTTTTGTTCGAAGGGAACTGTATTAATCTCTTCACTGTTTACTGCCGAAGGGAACTGTATTACTCCCTTCACTGTTCACGGTCGAAGTGAACTGTATTAATTGCATCACTGTTCACAGTCAGAGGGAATTGTATTAGTCTCTTCTCTGTTCACTGTTGAAGGGAAATTTATTAGTCCCTTCAATGTTCATGTTCGAAGAGAACTGTATTAAACTCTTCACTGTTCACTGTCGAATGGAACTGTATTAATCTCTTCACTGTTCACTGTCGAATGGAACTATATTAGTCTCTTGAATCATCACTGTTGAAAGGAACGGTATTAATCTCTTCACTGTTCACTGTTGAAGTGAACTGTATTAGTCTCTTCACTCTTCACTGTTGAAGCGAACTGTATTTAACGCTTCACTGTTCACGGTCAAAGGGAACTGTATTAGTCCCTTCACTGTTCACCTTCGAAGGGAACAGTATTAGTCCCTTCACTGTTCACGGTCGAAGTGAACTGTATTAATCGCATCACTGTTCACGGTGAAAGGGAACTGTATTAATCCCTTCACTGTTCACTGTTGAAGGGAACTGTACTAATCTCTTCACTGTTCACTCTCAAATGGAAATTTATTAGTCTCTTCAATGTTTTTGTTCGAAGGGAACTGTATTAATCTCTTCACTGTTCACTGCCGAGGGGAACTGTATTACTCCCTTCACTGTTCACGGTCGAAGTGAACTGTATTAATCGCATCACTGTTCACAGTCAGAGGGAATTGTATTAGTCTCTTCTCTGTTCACTGTTGAAGGGAACTGTATTCAGCTCTTCACTGTTCACTCTCAAAGGGAAATTTATTAGTCCCTTCAATGTTCATGTTCGAAGAGAACTGTATTAAACTCTTCACTGTTCACTGACGAATGGAACTGTATTAATCTCGAATGGAACTATATTAGTCTCTTGAATCATCACTGTTGAAAGGAACGGTATTAATCTCTTCACTGTTCACTGTCGAAGGGAACTGTATTAGTCCCTTTACTGTTCACTGTTGAAGGGAATTGTATTGAACTCTTCACTGTTCACTGTCTAAGGGAATTGTATTAGTCTCTTCTCTGTTCACTGTTGAAGGGAACTGTAGTGAGCTCTTCACTGTTCACTCTCAAAGGGAACCTTATTAGTCCCTTCAATGTTCACGTTCGAAGAGAACTGTATTAAACTCTTCACTGTTCACGGTCGAAGGGAACTGTATTAGTCCCTTCACTCTTCACTGTCGAAAGAACTGTACTAGTGCTTTCACTGTTCACTGTCAAAGGGAATTGTATTTGTCCCTTCACTGTTCATCTTTGAAGTGATCTGTATTAACCCCTTCACTGTTCACTGTTGAAGGAATTGTATTAGTCCCTTCACTCTACACTGTTGAAGTGAACTGTATTTAACTATTCATTGTTCACTGTCGAAGGGAACCTTATTAGTCCCTTCAATGTTCACAGTTGCAGGGAAATGTATTAATCTCTTCTCTGTTCACTGTTGAAGGGAACTGTATTAATCTCTTCACTGTGCACTGCCGAATGGAACTATATTAGTCTCTTGAATCATCACTGTTGAAAGGAACGGTATTAATCTCTTCACTGTTCACTGTCGAAGGGAACTGTATTAGTCCCTTCACTGTTCACTGTTGAAGGGAACTGTATTGAACTCTTCACTGTTCACTGTCTAAGGGAATTGTATAAGTCTCTTCTCTGTTCACTGTTGAAGGGAACTGTATTGATCTGTTCACTGTTCACTCTCAAAGGGAACCTTATTAGTCCCTTCACTGTTCACGGTCGAAGGGAACTGTATTAGTCCCTTCACTCTTCACTGTCGAAAGAACTGTACTAGTCCTTTCACTGTTCACTGTCGAAGGGAACTGTATTAGTAACTCAATGTTTTCGTTCGAAGGGAACTGTTTTAGTCTCTTCAATCTTCACTGTTGTAAGGAACGGGATTAATCTCTTCACTGTTCACTGTTGAAGGGAACTGTATTAGTCCCTTCACTCTTCACTCTCGAAAGAACTGTACTAGTCCTTTCACTGTTCACTGTCAAAGGGAATTGTATATGTCCCTTCACTGTTCATCTTTGAAGTGATCTGTATTAACCCCTTCACTGTTCACTGTTGAAGGAATTGTATTAGTCCCTTCTCTGTACACTGTTGAAGTGAACTGTATTTAACTCTTCATTGTTCACTGTCGAAGGGAACCTTATTAGTCCCTTCAATGTTCACAGTTCCAGGGAAATGTATTAATCTCTTCTCTGTTCACTGTTGAAGGGAACTGTATTAGTCTCTTCACTCTTCACTGTTGAAGCGAACTGTATTTAACGCTTCACTGTTCACGGTCAAAGGGAACTGTATTAGTCCCTTCACTGTTCACCTTCGAAGGGAACAGTATTAGTCCCTTCACTGTTCAGGGTCGAAGTGAACTGTATTAATCGCATCACTGTTCACGGTCAAAGGGAACTGTATTAATCCCTTCACTGTTCACTGTTGAAGGGAACTGTATTAATCTCTTCACTGTTCACTGTCTAAGGGAATTGTATTAGTCTCTTCTCTGTTCACTGCTGAAGGGAACTGTATTGAGCTCTTCACTGTTCACTCTCAAAGGGAACCTTATTAGTCCCTTCACTGTTCACGGTCGAAGGGAACTGTATTAGTCCCTTCACTCTTCACTGTCGAAAGAACTGTACTAGTCCTTTCACTGTTCACTGTCGAAGGGAACTGTATTAGTAACTCAATGTTTTCGTTCGAAGGGAACTGTTTTAGTCTCTTCAATCTTCACTGTTGTAAGGAACGGGATTAATCTCTTCACTGTTCACTGTTGAAGGGAACTGTATTAGTCACTTCACTCTTCACTGTCGAAAGAACTGTACTAGTCCTTTCACTGTTCACTGTCAAAGGGAATTGTATTTGACCCTTCACTGTTCATCTTTGAAGTGATTTGTATTAACCCCTTCACTGTTCACTGTTGAAGGAATTGTATTACTCCCTTCACTGTACACTGTTGAAGTGAACTGTATTTAACTCTTCATTGTTCACTGTCGAAGGGAACCTTATTAGTCCCTTCAATGTTCACAGTTGCAGGGAAATGTATTAATCGCTTCTCTGTTCACTGTTGAAGGGAACTGTATTAGTCTCTTCACTCTTCACTGTTGAAGCGAACTGTATTTAACGCTTCACTGTTCACGGTCAAAGGGAACTGTATTAGTCCCTTCACTGTTCACCTTCGAAGGGAACAGTATTAGTCCCTTCACTGTTCACGGTCGAAGTGAACTGTATTAATCGCATCACTGTTCACGGTGAAAGGGAACTGTATTAATCCCTTCACTGTTCACTGTTGAAGGGAACTGTATTAATCTCTTCACTGTTCACTCTCAAAGGGAAATTTATTAGTCCCTTCAATGTTTTTGTTCGAAGGGAACTGTATTAATCTCTTCACTGTTTACTGCCGAAGGGAACTGTATTACTCCCTTCACTGTTCACGGTCGAAGTGAACTGTATTAATTGCATCACTGTTCACAGTCAGAGGGAATTGTATTAGTCTCTTCTCTGTTCACTGTTGAAGGGAAATTTATTAGTCCCTTCAATGTTCATGTTCGAAGAGAACTGTATTAAACTCTTCACTGTTCACTGTCGAATGGAACTGTATTAATCTCTTCACTGTTCACTGTCGAATGGAACTATATTAGTCTCTTGAATCATCACTGTTGAAAGGAACGGTATTAATCTCTTCACTGTTCACTGTTGAAGTGAACTGTATTAGTCTCTTCACTCTTCACTGTTGAAGCGAACTGTATTTAACGCTTCACTGTTCACGGTCAAAGGGAACTGTATTAGTCCCTTCACTGTTCACCTTCGAAGGGAACAGTATTAGTCCCTTCACTGTTCACGGTCGAAGTGAACTGTATTAATCGCATCACTGTTCACGGTGAAAGGGAACTGTATTAATCCCTTCACTGTTCACTGTTGAAGGGAACTGTACTAATCTCTTCACTGTTCACTCTCAAAGGGAAATTTATTAGTCTCTTCAATGTTTTTGTTCGAAGGGAACTGTATTAATCTCTTCACTGTTCACTGCCGAAGGGAACTGTATTACTCCCTTCACTGTTCACGGTCGAAGTGAACTGTATTAATCGCATCACTGTTCACAGTCAGAGGGAATTGTATTAGTCTCTTCTCTGTTCACTGTTGAAGGGAACTGTATTCAGCTCTTCACTGTTCACTCTCAAAGGGAAATTTATTAGTCCCTTCAATGTTCATGTTCGAAGAGAACTGTATTAAACTCTTCACTGTTCACTGACGAATGGAACTGTATTAATCTCGAATGGAACTATATTAGTCTCTTGAATCATCACTGTTGAAAGGAACGGTATTAATCTCTTCACTGTTCACTGTCGAAGGGAACTGTATTAGTCCCTTTACTGTTCACTGTTGAAGGGAATTGTATTGAACTCTTCACTGTTCACTGTCTAAGGGAATTGTATTAGTCTCTTCTCTGTTCACTGTTGAAGGGAACTGTAGTGAGCTCTTCACTGTTCACTCTCAAAGGGAACCTTATTAGTCCCTTCAATGTTCACGTTCGAAGAGAACTGTATTAAACTCTTCACTGTTCACGGTCGAAGGGAACTGTATTAGTCCCTTCACTCTTCACTGTCGAAAGAACTGTACCAGTCCTTTCACTGTTCACTGTCGAAGGGAACTGTATTAGTAACTTCAATGTTTTCGTTCGAAGGGAACTGTTTTAGTCTCTTCAATCTTCACTGTTGTAAGGAACGGGATTAATCTCTTCACTGATCACAGTTGAAGGGAACAGTATTAGTCCCTTCACTGTTCACGGTCGAAGTGAACTGTATTAATCGCATCACTGTTCACGGTCAAAGGGAACTGTATTAATCCCTTCACTGTTCACTGTTGAAGGGAACTGTACTAATCTCTTCACTGTTCACTGTCTAAGGGAATTGTATTAATCTCTTCATTGTTCACTGTTGAAGGGAACTGTACTAATCTCTTCACTGTTCACTGTCTAAGGGAATTGTATTAATCCCTTCATTGTTCATTGTTGAAGGGAACTGTATTAGTCTCTTCACTGTTCACTGTCAAAGGGAACTGTATTAGTCCCTTCAATGTTCACGTTCGAAGAGAACTGTATTAAACTCTTCATTGTTCACTGTCGAAGGGAACCTTATTAGTGCCTTCAATGTTCACAGTTGCAGGGAAATGTATTAATCTCTTCTCTGTTCACTGGTGAAGGGAACAGTATTAGTCTCTTCACTCTTCACTGTTGAAGTGAACTGTATTTAACGCTTCACTGTTCACGGTCAAAGGGAACTGTATTAGTCCCTTCACTCTTCACTGTCGAAAGAACTGTACTAGTCCTTTCACTGTTCACTGTCAAAGGGAATTGTATTTGTCCCTTCACTGTTCATCTTTGAAGTGATCTGTATTAACCCCTTCACTGTTCACTGTTGAAGGAATTGTATTAACCCCTTCACTGTTCACTGTTGAAGGAATTGTATTAGTCCCTTCACTGTTCACTGTTGAAGGGAACTGTATTAGTCTCTTCACTCTTCACTGTCGAAAGAACTGCACTAGTCCTTTCACTGTTCACTGTCAAAGGGAATTGTATTTGTCCCTTCACTGTTCATCTTTGAAGTGATCTGTATTAACCCCTTCACTGTTCACTGTTGAAGGAATTGTATTAGTCCCTTCTCTGTACACTGTTGAAGTGAACTGTATTTAACTCTTCATTGTTCACTGTCGAAGGGAACCTTATTAGTCCCTTCAATGTTCACAGTTGCAGGGAAATGTATTAATCTCTTCTCTGTTCACTGTTGAAGGGAACTGTATTAGTCTCTTCACTCTTCACTGTTGAAGCGAACTGTATTTAACGCTTCACTGTTCACGGTCAAAGGGAACTGTATAAGTCCCTTCACTGTTCACCTTCGAAGGGAACAGTATTAGTCCCATCACTGTTCACGGTCGAAGTGAACTGTATTATTCGCATCACTGTTCACGGTCAAAGGGAACTGTATTATTCCCTTCACTGTTCACTGTTGAAGGGAACTGTATTAATCTCTTCACTGTTCACTGTCTAAGGGAATTGTATTAGTCTCTTCTCTGTTCACTGTTGAAGGGAACTGTATTGAGCTCTTTACTGTTCACTCTCAAAGGGAACCTTATTAGTCCCTTCAATGTTCACTTTCGAAGAGAACTGTATTAAACTCTTCACTGTTCACTGTCGAAGGAAACTGTATTAGTCTCTTCACTGTTCACTATTGAAGGAATTGTATTAGTCCCTTCACTGTTCACTGTAGAAGTGAACAGTATTTAACTCTTCATTGTTCACTGTCGAAGGGAACCTTATTTGTGCCTTCAATGTTCACAGTTGCAGGGAAATGTATTAATGTCTTCTCTGTTCACTGTTGAAGGGAACTGTATTAGTCTCTTCACTCTTCACTGTTGAAGCGAACTGTATTTAACGCTTCACTGTTCACGGTCAAAGGGAACTGTATAAGTCCCTTCACTGTTCACCTTCGAAGGGAACAGTATTAGTCCCATCACTGTTCACGGTCGAAGTGAACTGTATTAATCGCATCACTGTTCACGGTCAAAGGGAACTGTATTATTCCCTTCACTGTTCACTGTTGAAGGGAACTGTATTAATCTCTTCACTGTTCACTGTCTAAGGGAATTGTATTAGTCTCTTCTCTGTTCACTGTTGAAGGGAACTGTATTGAGCTCTTTACTGTTCACTCTCAAAGGGAACCTTATTAGTCCCTTCAATGTTCACGTTCGAAGAGAACTGTATTAAACTCTTCACTGTTCACTGTCGAAGGAAACTGTATTAGTCTCTTCACTGTTCACTATTGAAGGAATTGTATTAGTCCCTTCACTGTTCACTGTAGAAGTGAACAGTATTTAACTCTTCATTGTTCACTGTCGAAGGGAACCTTATTAGTCCCTTCAATGTTCACAGTTGCAGGGAAATGTATTAATGTCTTCTCTGTTCACTGTTGAAGGGAACTGTATTAGTCTCTTCAATCTTCACTGTTGAAGTGAACTGTATTTAACGCTTCACTGTTCACGGTCAAAGGGAACTGTATTAGTCCCTTCACTGTTCACCTTCGAAGGGAACAGTATTAGTCCCTTCACTGTTCACTGTCAAAGGGAATTGTATTTGTCCCTTCACTGTTCATCTTTGAAGTGATCTGTATTAACCCCTTCACTGTTCACTGTTGAAGGAATTGTATTAGTCCCTTCACTGTTCACTGTTGAAGTGAACTGTATTTAACTCTTCATTGTTCACTGTTGAAGGGAACTATATTAGTCTCTTGAATCATCACTGTTGAAAGGAACGGTATTAATCTCTTCACTGTTCACTGTCGAAGGGAACGGTATTAGTCCCTTCACTGTTCACTGTTGAAGGGAACTGTATTGAACTCTTCACTGTTCACTGTCTAAGGGAATTGTATTAGTCTCTTCTCTGTTCACTGTTGAAGGGAACTGTATTGAGCTCTTCACTGTTCACTCTCAAAGGGATCCTTATTAGTCCCTTCAATGTTCACTGTCGAAAGAACTGTACTAGTCCTTTCACTGTTCACTGTCGAAGGGAACTGTATTAGTAACTTCAATGTTTTCGTTCGAAGGGAACTGTTTTAGTCTCTTCAATCTTCACTGTTGTAAGGAATGGGATTAATCTCTTCACTGTTCACAGTTGAAGGGAACAGTATTAGTCCCTTCACTGTTCACGGTCGAAGTGAACTGTATTAATCGCATCACTGTTCACGGTCAAAGGGAACTGTATTAATCCCTTCACTGTTCACTGTTGAAGGGAACTGTATTAATCTCTTCACTGTTCACTGTCTAAGGGAATTGTATTAGACTCTTCTCTGTTCGCTGTTGAAGGGAACTGTATTGAGCTCTTCACTGTTCACTCTCAAAGGGAACCTTATTAGTCCCTTCAATGTTCACGTTCGAAGAGAACTTTATTAAACTCTACACTGTTCACTGTCGAATGGAACTGTATTAGTCTCTTGAATCATCACTGTTGAAAGGAACGGTATTAATCTCTTCACTGTTCACAGTTGAAGGGAACAGTATTAGTCCCTTCACTGTTCACGGTCGAAGTGAACTGTATTAATAGCATCACTGTTCACGGTCAAAGGGAACTGTATTAATCCCTTAACTGTTCACTGTTGAAGGGAACTGTACTAATCTCTTCACTGTTCACTGTCTAAGGGAATTGTATTAATCTCTTCACTGTTCACAGTTGAAGGGAACTGTACTAATCTCTTCACTGTTCACTGTCTAAGGGAATTGTATTAATCCCTTCATTGTTCACTGTTGAAGGGAACTGTATTAGTCTCTTCACTGTTCACTGTCAAAGGGAACTGTATTAGTCCCTTCAATATTCACGTTCGAAGAGAACTGTATTAAACTCTTCATTGTTCACTGTCGAATGGAACTGTATTAGTCCCTTCAATGTTTTTGTTCGAAGGGAACTGTATTATTCTCTTCACTGTTCACTGTCGAAGGGAACTGTATTACTCACTTCACTGTTCACCGTCGAAGTGAACTGTATTAATCGCAGCACTGTTCACGGTCAGAGGGAATTGTATTAGTCTCTTCTCTGTTCACTGTTGAAGGGAATTGTATTAGTCTCTTGAATCATCACTGTTGAAAGGAACTGTATTAATCTCTTCACTGTTCACTGTCGAAGGGAACTGTATTAGTCCCTTCACTGTTCACTGTTGAAGGGAACTGTATTGAACTCTTCACTGTTCACTGTCGAAGGGAACTCTATTAGTCCCTTCAATGTTCACGTTCGAAGAGAACTGTATTAAACTCTTCATTGTTCACTGTCGAATGGAACTGTATTAGTCCCTTCAATGTTTTTGTTCGAAGGGAACTGTATTAATCTCTTCATTGTTCACTGTCGAATGGAACTGTATTAGTCCCTTCAATGTTTTTGTTCGAAGGGAACTGTATTAATCTCTAGACTGTTCACTGCCGAAGGGAACTGTATTACTCCCTTCACTGTTCACGGTCGAAGTGAACTGTATTAATCGCATCACTGTTCACAGTCAGAGGGAATTGTATTAGTCTCTTCTCTGTTCACTGTTGAAGGGAACTGTATTAGTCCCTTCACTCTTCACTGTCGAAAGAACTGTACTAGTCCTTTCACTGTTCACTGTCGAAGGGAACTGTATTAGTAACTCAATGTTTTCGTTCGAAGGGAACTGTTTTAGTCTCTTCAATCTTCACTGTTGTAAGGAACGGGATTAATCTCTTCACTGTTCACTGTTGAAGGGAACTGTATTAGTCACTTCACTCTTCACTGTCGAAAGAACTGTACTAGTCCTTTCACTGTTCACTGTCAAAGGGAATTGTATTTGACCCTTCACTGTTCATCTTTGAAGTGATTTGTATTAACCCCTTCACTGTTCACTGTTGAAGGAATTGTATTACTCCCTTCACTGTACACTGTTGAAGTGAACTGTATTTAACTCTTCATTGTTCACTGTCGAAGGGAACCTTATTAGTCCCTTCAATGTTCACAGTTGCAGGGAAATGTATTAATCGCTTCTCTGTTCACTGTTGAAGGGAACTGTATTAGTCTCTTCACTCTTCACTGTTGAAGCGAACTGTATTTAACGCTTCACTGTTCACGGTCAAAGGGAACTGTATTAGTCCCTTCACTGTTCACCTTCGAAGGGAACAGTATTAGTCCCTTCACTGTTCACGGTCGAAGTGAACTGTATTAATCGCATCACTGTTCACGGTGAAAGGGAACTGTATTAATCCCTTCACTGTTCACTGTTGAAGGGAACTGTATTAATCTCTTCACTGTTCACTCTCAAAGGGAAATTTATTAGTCCCTTCAATGTTTTTGTTCGAAGGGAACTGTATTAATCTCTTCACTGTTCACTGCCGAAGGGAACTGTATTACTCCCTTCACTGTTCACGGTCGAAGTGAACTGTATTAATTGCATCACTGTTCACAGTCAGAGGGAATTGTATTAGTCTCTTCTCTGTTCACTGTTGAAGGGAAATTTATTAGTCCCTTAAATGTTCATGTTCGAAGAGAACTGTATTAAACTCTTCACTGTTCACTGTCGAATGGAACTGTATTAATCTCTTCACTGTTCACTGTCGAATGGAACTATATTAGTCTCTTGAATCATCACTGTTGAAAGGAACGGTATTAATCTCTTCACTGTTCACTGTTGAAGGGAACTGTATTAGTCTCTTCACTCTTCACTGTTGAAGCGAACTGTATTTAACGCTTCACTGTTCACGGTCAAAGGGAACTGTATTAGTCCCTTCACTGTTCACCTTCGAAGGGAACAGTATTAGTCCCTTCACTGTTCACGGTCGAAGTGAACTGTATTAATCGCATCACTGTTCACGGTGAAAGGGAACTGTATTAATCCCTTCACTGTTCACTGTTGAAGGGAACTGTACTAATCTCTTCACTGTTCACTCTCAAAGGGAAATTTATTAGTCTCTTCAATGTTTTTGTTCGAAGGGAACTGTATTAATCTCTTCACTGTTCACTGCCGAAGGGAACTGTATTACTCCCTTCACTGTTCACGGTCGAAGTGAACTGTATTAATCGCATCACTGTTCACAGTCAGAGGGAATTGTATTAGTCTCTTCTCTGTTCACTGTTGAAGGGAACTGTATTCAGCTCTTCACTGTTCACTCTCAAAGGGAAATTTATTAGTCCCTTCAATGTTCATGTTCGAAGAGAACTGTATTAAACTCTTCACTGTTCACTGACGAATGGAACTGTATTAATCTCGAATGGAACTATATTAGTCTCTTGAATCATCACTGTTGAAAGGAACGGTATTAATCTCTTCACTGTTCACTGTCGAAGGGAACTGTATTAGTCCCTTTACTGTTCACTGTTGAAGGGAATTGTATTGAACTCTTCACTGTTCACTGTCTAAGGGAATTGTATTATTCTCTTCTCTGTTCACTGTTGAAGGGAACTGTAGTGAGCTCTTCACTGTTCACTCTCAAAGGGAACCTTATTAGTCCCTTCAATGTTCACGTTCGAAGAGAACTGTATTAAACTCTTCACTGTTCACGGTCGAAGGGAACTGTATTAGTCCCTTCACTCTTCACTGTCGAAAGAACTGTACCAGTCCTTTCACTGTTCACTGTCGAAGGGAACTGTATTAGTAACTTCAATGTTTTCGTTCGAAGGGAACTGTTTTAGTCTCTTCAATCTTCACTGTTGTAAGGAACGGGATTAATCTCTTCACTGATCACAGTTGAAGGGAACAGTATTAGTCCCTTCACTGTTCACGGTCGAAGTGAACTGTATTAATCGCATCACTGTTCACGGTCAAAGGGAACTGTATTAATCCCTTCACTGTTCACTGTTGAAGGGAACTGTACTAATCTCTTCACTGTTCACTGTCTAAGGGAATTGTATTAATCTCTTCATTGTTCACTGTTGAAGGGAACTGTACTAATCTCTTCACTGTTCACTGTCTAAGGGAATTGTATTAATCCCTTCATTGTTCATTGTTGAAGGGAACTGTATTAGTCTCTTCACTGTTCACTGTCAAAGGGAACTGTATTAGTCCCTTCAATGTTCACGTTCGAAGAGAACTGTATTAAACTCTTCATTGTTCACTGTCGAAGGGAACCTTATTAGTGCCTTCAATGTTCACAGTTGCAGGGAAATGTATTAATCTCTTCTCTGTTCACTGGTGAAGGGAACAGTATTAGTCTCTTCACTCTTCACTGTTGAAGTGAACTGTATTTAACGCTTCACTGTTCACGGTCAAAGGGAACTGTATTAGTCCCTTCACTCTTCACTGTCGAAAGAACTGTACTAGTCCTTTCACTGTTCACTGTCAAAGGGAATTGTATTTGTCCCTTCACTGTTCATCTTTGAAGTGATCTGTATTAACCCCTTCACTGTTCACTGTTGAAGGAATTGTATTAACCCCTTCACTGTTCACTGTTGAAGGAATTGTATTAGTCCCTTCACTGTTCACTGTTGAAGGGAACTGTATTAGTCTCTTCACTCTTCACTGTCGAAAGAACTGCACTAGTCCTTTCACTGTTCACTGTCAAAGGGAATTGTATTTGTCCCTTCACTGTTCATCTTTGAAGTGATCTGTATTAACCCCTTCACTGTTCACTGTTGAAGGAATTGTATTAGTCCCTTCTCTGTACACTGTTGAAGTGAACTGTATTTAACTCTTCATTGTTCACTGTCGAAGGGAACCTTATTAGTCCCTTCAATGTTCACAGTTGCAGGGAAATGTATTAATCTCTTCTCTGTTCACTGTTGAAGGGAACTGTATTAGTCTCTTCACTCTTCACTGTTGAAGCGAACTGTATTTAACGCTTCACTGTTCACGGTCAAAGGGAACTGTATAAGTCCCTTCACTGTTCACCTTCGAAGGGAACAGTATTAGTCCCATCACTGTTCACGGTCGAAGTGAACTGTATTAATCGCATCACTGTTCACGGTCAAAGGGAACTGTATTATTCCCTTCACTGTTCACTGTTGAAGGGAACTGTATTAATCTCTTCACTGTTCACTGTCTAAGGGAATTGTATTAGTCTCTTCTCTGTTCACTGTTGAAGGGAACTGTATTGAGCTCTTTACTGTTCACTCTCAAAGGGAACCTTATTAGTCCCTTCAATGTTCACGTTCGAAGAGAACTGTATTAAACTCTTCACTGTTCACTGTCGAAGGAAACTGTATTAGTCTCTTCACTGTTCACTATTGAAGGAATTGTATTAGTCCCTTCACTGTTCACTGTAGAAGTGAACAGTATTTAACTCTTCATTGTTCACTGTCGAAGGGAACCTTATTAGTCCCTTCAATGTTCACAGTTGCAGGGAAATGTATTAATGTCTTCTCTGTTCACTGTTGAAGGGAACTGTATTAGTCTCTTCACTCTTCACTGTTGAAGCGAACTGTATTTAACGCTTCACTGTTCACGGTCAAAGGGAACTGTATAAGTCCCTTCACTGTTCACCTTCGAAGGGAACAGTATTAGTCCCATCACTGTTCACGGTCGAAGTGAACTATATTAATCGCATCACTGTTCACGGTCAAAGGGAACTGTATTATTCCCTTCACTGTTCACTGTTGAAGGGAACTGTATTAATCTCTTCACTGTTCACTGTCTAAGGGAATTGTATTAGTCTCTTCTCTGTTCACTGTTGAAGGGAACTGTATTGAGCTCTTTACTGTTCACTCTCAAAGGGAACCTTATTAGTCCCTTCAATGTTCACGTTCGAAGAGAACTGTATTAAACTCTTCACTGTTCACTGTCGAAGGAAACTGTATTAGTCTCTTCACTGTTCACTATTGAAGGAATTGTATTAGTCCCTTCACTGTTCACTGTAGAAGTGAACAGTATTTAACTCTTCATTGTTCACTGTCGAAGGGAACCTTATTAGTCCCTTCAATGTTCACAGTTGCAGGGAAATGTATTAATGTCTTCTCTGTTCACTGTTGAAGGGAACTGTATTAGTCTCTTCAATCTTCACTGTTGAAGTGAACTGTATTTAACTCTTCACTGTTCACGGTCAAAGGGAACTGTATTAGTCCCTTCACTGTTCACCTTCGAAGGGAACAGTATTAGTCCCTTCACTGTTCACTGTCAAAGGGAATTGTATTTGTCCCTTCACTGTTCATCTTTGAAGTGATCTGTATTAACCCCTTCACTGTTCACTGTTGAAGGAATTGTATTAGTCCCTTCACTGTTCACTGTTGAAGTGAACTGTATTTAACTCTTCATTGTTCACTGTTGAAGGGAACTATATTAGTCTCTTGAATCATCACTGTTGAAAGGAACGGTATTAATCTCTTCACTGTTCACTGTCGAAGGGAACGGTATTAGTCCCTTCACTGTTCACTGTTGAAGGGAACTGTATTGAACTCTTCACTGTTCACGGTCTAAGGGAATTGTATTAGTCTCTTCTCTGTTCACTGTTGAAGGGAACTGTATTGAGCTCTTCACTGTTCACTCTCAAAGGGAACCTTATTAGTCCCTTCAATGTTCACTGTCAAAAGAACTGTACTAGTCCTTTCACTGTTCACTGTCGAAGGGAACTGTATTAGTAACTTCAATGTTTTCGTTCGAAGGGAACTGTTTTAGTCTCTTCAATCTTCACTGTTGTAAGGAATGGGATTAATCTCTTCACTGTTCACAGTTGAAGGGAACAGTATTAGTCCCTTCACTGTTCACGGTCGAAGTGAACTGTATTAATCGCATCACTGTTCACGGTCAAAGGGAACTGTATTAATCCCTTCACTGTTCACTGTCGAAGGGAACTGTATTACTCACTTCACTGTTCACTCTCAAAGGGAAATTTATTAGTCCCTTCAATGTTTTTGTTCGAAGGGAACTGTATTATTCTCTTCACTGTTCACTGTCGAAGGGAACTGTATTACTCACTTCACTGTTCACGGTCGAAGTGAACTTTATTAATCGCATCACTGTTCACGGTCAGAGGGAATTGTATTAGTCTCTTCTCTGTTCACTGTTGAAGGGAACTGTATTCAGCTCTTCACTGTTCACTCTCAAAGGGAAATTTATTAGTCCCTTCAATGTTCATGTTCGAAAAGAACTGTATTAAACTTTTCACTGTTCACTGTCGAATGGAACTGTATTAATCTCTTCACTGTTCACTGTCGAATGGAACTATATTAGTCTCTTGAAACATCACTGTTGAAAGGAAGTGTATTAATCGCATCACTGTTCACGGTCAAAGGGAACTGTATTAATCCCTTCACTGTTCACTGTTGAAGGGAACTGTACTAATCTCTTCACAGTTCACTGTCTAAGGCAATTGTAATAATCCCTTCATTGTTCACTGTTGAAGGGAACTGTATTAGTCTCTTCACTGTTCACTGTCAAAGGGAACTGTATTAGTCCCTTCAATGTTCACGTTCGAAGAGAACTGTATTAAACTCTTCATTGTTCACTGTCGAATGGAACTGTATTAGTCCCTTCAATGTTTTTGTTCGAAGGGAACTGTATTATTCTCTTCACTTTTCACTGTCGAAGGGAACTGTATTACTCACTTCACTGTTCACGGTCGAAGTGAACTTTATTAATCGCATCACTGTTCACGGTCAGAGGGAATTGTATTAGTCTCTTCTCTGTTCACTGTTGAAGGGAACTGTATTAGTCCCTTCACTGTTCACTGTTGAAGGGAACTGTATTGAACTCTTCACTGTTCACTGTCGAAGGGAACTGTATTAGTCCCTTCAATGTTCATGTTCGAAGAGAACTGTATTAAACTCTTCATTGTTCACTGTCGAATGGAACTGTATTAGTCCCTTCAATGTTTTTGTTCGAAGGGAACTGTATTAATCTCTTCATTGTTCACTGTCGAATGGAACTGTATTAGTCCCTTCAATGTTTTTGTTCGAAGGGAACTGTATTAATCTCTTCACTGTTCACTGCCGAAGGGAACAGTATTACTCCCTTCACTGTTCACGTTCGAAGTGAACTGTATTAATCGCATCACTGTTCACAGTCAGAGGGAATTGTATTAGTCTCTTCTCTGTTCACTGTTGAAGGGAACTGTATTCAGCTCTTCACTGTTCACTCTCAAAGGGAAATTTATTAGTCCCTTTAATGTTCATGTTTGAAGAGAACTGTATTAAACTCTTCACTGTTCACTGTCGAATGGAAATGTATTAATCTCTTCACTGTTCACTGTCGAATGGAACTATATTAGTCTCTTGAAACATCACTGTTGAAAGGAACGGTATTAATCTCTTCACTGTTCACTGTCAATGGGAACTGTATTAGTCCCTTGACTGTTCACTGTTGAAGGGAACTGTATTGAACTCTTCACTGTTCACTGTCTAAGGGAATTGTATTAGTCTCTTCTCTGTTCACTGTTGAAGGGAACTGTATTGAGCTCTTCACTGTTCACTCTGAAAGGGAACCTTATTAGTCCCTTCAATGTTCACGTTCGAAGAGAACTGTATTAAACTCTTCACTGTTCACTGTCGAATGGAACTGTATTAATCTCTTCACTGTTCACTGCCGAATGGAACTATATTAGTCTCTTGAATCATCACTGTTGAAAGGAACGGTATTAATCTCTTCACTGTTCACTGTCGAAGGGAACTGTATTGAACTCTTCACTGTTCACTGTCTAAGGGAATTGTATTAGTCTCTTCTCTGTTCACTGTTGAAGGGAACTGTATTGAGCTCTTCACTGTTCACTCTCAAAGGGAACCGTATTAGTCCCTTCAATGTTCACGTTCGAAGTGAACTGTATTAAACTCTTCACTGTTCACTGTCGAATGGAACTGTATTAATCTCTTCACTGTTCACTGCCGAATGGAACTATATTAGTCTCTTGAATCATCACTGTTGAAAGGAACGGTATTAATCTCTTCACTGTTCACTGTCGAAGGGAACTGTATTAGTCCCTTCACTGTTCACTGTTGAAGGGAACTGTATTGAACTCTTCACTGTTCACTGTGTAAGGGAATTGTATAAGTCTCTTCTCTGTTCACTGTTGAAGGGAACTGTATTGAGCTCTTCACTGTTCACTCTTAAAGGGAACCTTATTAGTCCCTTCACTGTTCAGGGTCGAAGGGAACTGTATTAGTCCCTTCACTCTTCACTGTCGAAAGAACTGTACTAGTCCTTTCACTGTTCACTGTCGAAGGGAACTGTATTAGTAACTCAATGTTTTCATTCGAAGGGAACTGTTTTAGTCTCTTCAAGCTTCACTGTTGTAAGGAACGGGATTAATCTCTTCACTGTTCACTGTTGAAGGGAACTGTATTAGTCCCTTCACTCTTCACTGTCGAAAGAACTGTACTAGTCCTTTCACTGTTCACTGTCAAAGGGAATTGTATTTGTCCCTTCACTGTACATCTTTGAAGTGATCTGTATTAACCCCTTCACTGTTCACTGTTGAAGGAATTGTATTAGTCCCTTCACTATACACTGTTGAAGTGAACTGTATTTAACTCTTCATTGTTCACTGTCGAAGGGAACCTTATTATTGCCTTCAATGTTCACAGTTGCAGGGAAATGTATTAATCTCTTCTCTGTTCACTGTTGAAGGGAACTGTATTAGTCTCTTCACTCTTCACTGTTGAAGTGAACTGTATTTAACGCTTCACTGTTCACGGTCAAAGGGAACTGTATTAGTCCCTTCACTGTTCACCTTTGAAGGGAACAGTATTAGTCCCTTCACTCTTCATTGTCGAAAGAACTGTACTAGTCCTTTCACTGTTCACTGTCAAAGGGAATTGTATTTGTCCCTTCACTGTTCATCTTTGAAGTGATCTGTATTAACCCCTTCACTGTTCACTGTTGAAGGAATTGTATTAGTCCCTTCACTGTACACTGTTGAAGTGAACTGTATTTAACTCTTCATTGTTCACTGTCGAAGGGAACCTTATTAGTCCCTTCAATGTTCAGGTTCGAAGAGAACTGTATTAAAGTCTACACTGTTCACTGTCGAATGGAACTGTATTAGTCTCTTGAATCATCACTGTTGAAAGGAACGGTATTAATCTCTTCTCTGTATACTGTCGAAGGAAACTGTATTAGTCCCTTCAATGTTCACGTTCGAAGAGAACTGTATTAAACTCTTCATTGTTCACTGTCGAATGGAACTGTATTAGTCCCTTCAATGTTTTTGTTCGAAGGGAACTGTATTAATCTCTTCACTGTTCACGGTCGAAGTGAACTGTATTAAACGCATCACTGTTGACGGTCAGAGGGAATTAGTCTCTTCTCTGTTCACTGTTGAAGGGAACTGTATTCAGCTCTTCACAGTTCACTCTCAAAGGGAAATTTATTAGTCTCTTCAATGTTCATGTTCGAAGAGAACTGTATTAAACTCTTCACTGTTCACTGTCGAATGGAACTGTATTAATCTCTTCACTGTTCACTGTTGAAGTGAACTGTATTTAACTCTTCATTGTTCACTGTCGAAGGGAACCTTATTAGTCCCTTCAACGTTCACAGTTGCAGGGAAATGTATTAATCTCTTCTGTGTTCACTGTTGAAGGGAACTGTATTAGTCTCTTCACTCTTCACTGTTGAAGTGAACTGTATTAATCGCATCACTGTTCACGGTCAAAGGGAACTGTATTAATCCCTTCACTGTTCACTGTTGAAGGGAACTGTATTAATCTCTTCACTGTTCACTGTCTAAGGGAATTGTATTAGTCTCTTCTCTGTTCACTGCTGAAGGGAAGTGTATTGAGCTCATCACTGTTCACTCTCGAAGGGAACCTTATTAGTCCCTTCAATGTTCACGTTCGAAGAGAACTGTATTAAACTCTACACTGTTCACTGTCGAATGGAACTGTATTAGTCTCTTGAATCATCACTGTTGAAAGGAACGGTATTAATCTCTTCTCTGTTCACTGTCGATGGAAACTGTATTAGTCTCTTCACTCTTCACTGTTGAAGTGAACTGTATTTAACGCTTCACTGTTCACGGTCAAAGGGAACTGTATTAGTCCCTTCACTGTTCACCTTCGAAGGGAACAGTATTAGTCCCTTCACTGTTCACGGTCGAAGTGAACTGTATTAATCTCATCACTGTTCACGGTCAAAGGGAACTGTATTAATCCCTTCACTGTTCACTGTTGAAGGGAACTGTATTAATCTCTTCACTGTTCACTGTCTAAGGGAATTGTATTAGTCTCTTCTCTGTTCACTGCTGAAGGGAACTGTATTGAGCTCTTCACTGTTCACTCTCAAAGGGAACCTTATTAGTCCCTTCAATGTTCACGTTCGAAGAGAACTGTAATTAACTCTTCACTGTTCACTGTCAAAGGGAACTGTATTAGTAACTCAATGTTTTCGTTCGAAGGGAACTGTTTTAGTCTCTTCAATCTTCACTGTTGTAAGGAATGGGATTAATCTCTTCACTGTTCACTGTTGAAGGGAACTGTATTAGTCACTTCACTCTTCACTGTCGAAAGAACTGTTCTAGTGCTTTCACTGTTCACTGTCAAAGGGAATTGTATTTGTCCCTTCACTGTTCATCTTTGAAGTGATCTGTATTAACCCCTTCACTGTTCACTGTTGAAGGAATTGTATTAGTCCCTTCACTGTACACTGTTGAAGTGAACTGTATTGAACTCTTCACTGTTCACTGTCTAAGGGAATTGTATAAGTCTCTTCTCTGTTCACTGTTGAAGGGAACTGTATTGAGCTCTTCACTGTTCACTCTCAAAGGGAACCTTATTAGTCCCTTCACTGTTCACGGTCGAAGGGAACTGTATTAGTCCCTTCACTCTTCACTGTCGAAAGAACTGTACTAGTCCTTTCACTGTTCACTGTCGAAGGGAACTGTATTAGTAACTCAATGTTTTCGATCGAAGGGAACTGTTTTAGTCTCTTCAATCTTCACTGTTGTAAGGAACGGGATTAATCTCTTCACTGTTCACTGTTGAAGGGAACTGTATTAGTCCCTTCACTCTTCACTGTTGAAAGAACTGTACTAGTCCTTTCACTGTTCACTGTCAAAGGGAATTGTATTTGTCCCTTCACTGTTCATCTTTGAAGTGATCTGTATTAACCCCTTCACTGTTCACTGTTGAAGGAATTGTATTAGTCCCTTCTCTGTACACTGTTGAAGTGAACTGTATTTAACTCTTCATTGTTCACTGTCGAAGGGAACCTTATTAGTCCCTTCAATGTTCAGAGTTGTAGGGAAATGTATTAATCTCTTCTCTGTTCACTGTTGAAGGGAACTGTATTAGTCTCTTCACTCTTCACTGTTGAAGCGAACTGTATTTAACGCTTCACTGTTCACGGTCAAAGGGAACTGTATTAGTCCCTTCACTGTTCACCTTCGAAGGGAACAGTATTAGTCCCTTCACTGTTCACGGTCGAAGTGAACTGTATTAATCGCATCACTGTTCACGGTCAAAGGGAACTGTATTAATCCCTTCACTGTTCACTGTTGAAGGGAACTGTATTAATCTCTTCACTGTTCACTGTCTAAGGGAATTGTATTAGTCTCTTCTCTGTTCACTGCTGAAGGGAACTGTATTGAGCTCTTCACTGTTCACTCTCAAAGGGAACCTTATTAGTCCGTTCACTGTTCACGGTCGAAGGGAACTGTATTAGTCCCTTCACTCTTCACTGTCGAAGGAACTGTACTAGTCCTTTCACTGTTCACTGTCGAAGGGAACTGTATTAGTAACTCAATGTTTTCGTTCGAAGGGAACTGTTTTAGTCTCTTCAATCTTCACTGTTGTAAGGAACGGTATTAATCTCTTCTCTGTATACTGTCGAAGGAAACTGTATTAGTCCCTTCAATGCTCACGTTCGAAGAGAACTGTATTAAACTCTTCATTGTTCACTGTCGAATGGACTGTATTAGTCCCTTCAATGTTTTTGTTTGAAGGGAACTGTATTAATCTCTTCATTGTTCACTGTCGAATGGAACTGTATTAGTCCCTTCAATGTTTTTGTTCGAAGGGAACTGTATTAATCTCTTCACTGTTCACTGCCGAAGGGAACTGTATTACTCCCTTCACTGTTCACGGTCGAAGTGAACTGTATTAATCGCATCACTGTTCACAGTCAGAGGGAATTGTATTAATCTCTTCTCTGTTCACTGTTGAAGGGAACGGTATTCAGCTCTTCACTGTTCACTCTCAAAGGGAAATTTATTAGTCCCTTCAATGTTCATGTTCGAAGAGAACTGTATTAAACTCTTCACTGTTCACTGTCGAATGGAACTGTATTAATCTCTTCACTGTTCACTGTCGAATGGAACTATATTAGTCTCTTGAATCATCACTGTTGAAAGGAACGGTATTAATCTCTTCACTGTTCACTGTCAAAGGGAACTGTATTAGTCCCTTCACTGTTCTCTGTTGAAGGGAACTGTATTGAGCTCTTCACTGTTCACTCTCAAAGGGAACCGTATTAGTCCCTTCAATGTTCACGTTCGAAGAGAACTGTATTAAACTCTTCACTGTTCACTGTCGAATGGAACTGTATTAATCTCTTCACTGTTCACTGCCGAATGGAACTATATTAGTCTCTTGAATCATCACTGTTGAAAGGAACGGTATTAATGTCTTCACTGTTCACTGTCGAAGGGAACTGTATTAGTCCCTTCACTGTTCACGGTCGAAGTGAACTGTATTAATCGCATCACTGTTCACAGTCAGAGGGAATTGTATTAGTCTCTTCTCTGTTCACTGTTGAAGGGAACGGTATTCAGCTCTTCACTGTTCACTCTCAAAGGGAAATTTATTAGTCCCTTCAATGTTCATGTTCGAAGAGAACTGTATTAAACTCTTCACTGTTCACTGTCTAATGGAACTGTATTAATCTCTTCACTGTTCACTGTCGAATGGAACTATATTAGTCTCTTGAATCATCACTGTTGAAAGGAACGGTATTAATCTCTTCACTGTTCACTGTCAAAGGGAACTGTATTAGTCCCTTCACTGTTCACTGTTGAAGGGAACTGTATTGAACTCTTCACTGTTCACTGTCTAAGGGAATTGTATTAGTCTCTTCTCTGCTCACTGTTGAAGGGAACTGTATTGAGCTCTTCACTGTTCACTCTCAAAGGGAACCGTATTAGTCCCTTCAAAGTTCACGTTCGAAGAGAACTGTATTAAACTCTTCACTGTTCACTGTCGAATGGAACTGTATTAATCTCTTCACTGTTCACTGCCGAATGGAACTATATTAGTCTCTTGAATCATCACTGTTGAAAGGAACGGTATTAATCTCTTCACTGTTCACAGTCGAAGGGAACTGTATTAGTCCCTTCACTGTTCACTGTCGAAAGAACTGTACTAGTCCTTTCACTGTTCACTGTCAAAGGGAATTGTATTTGTCCCTTCACTGTTCATCTTTGAAGTGATCTGTATTAACCCCTTCACTGTTCACTGTTGAAGGAATTGTATTAGTCCCTTCACTATACACTGTTGAAGTGAACTGTATTTAACTCTTCATTGTTCACTGTCGAAGTGAACCTTATTAGTGCCTTCAATGTTCACAGTTGCAGGGAAATGTATTAATCTCTTCTCTGTTCACTGTTGAAGGGAACTGTATTAGTCTCTTCACTCTTCACTGTTGAAGTGAACTGTATTTAACGCTTCACTGTTCACGGTCAAAGGGAACTGTATTAGTCCCTTCACTGTTCACCTTCGAAGGGAACAGTATTAGTCCCTTCACTCTTCACTGTCGAAAGAACTGTACTAGTCCTTTCACTGTTCACTGTCAAAGGGAATTGTATTTGTCCCTTCACTGTTCATCTTTGAAGTGATCTGTATTAACCCCTTCACTGTTCACTGTTGAAGGAATTGTATTAGTCCCTTCACTGTACACTGTTGAAGTGAACTGTATTTAACTCTTCATTGTTCACTGTCGAAGGGAACTTTATTAGTCCCTTCAATGTTCACAGTTGCAGGGAAATGTATTAATCTCTTCTCTGTTCACAGTTGAAGGGAACTGTATTAGTCCCTTCACTCTTCACTGTTGAAGCGAACTGTATTTAACGCTTCACTGTTCACGGTCAAAGGGAACTGTATTAGTCCCTTCACTGTTCACCTTCGAAGGGAACAGTATTAGTCCCATCACTGTTCACGGTCGAAGTGAACTGTATTAATCGCATCACTGTTCACGGTCAAAGGGAACTGTATTAATCCCTTCACTGTTCACTGTTGAAGGGAACTGTATTAATCTCTTCACTGTTCACTGTCTAAGGGAATTGTATTAGTCTCTTCTCTGTTCACTGTTGAAGGGAACTGTATTGAGCTCTTTACTGTTCACTCTCAAAGGGAACCTTATTAGTCCCTTCAATGTTCACGTTCGAAGAGAACTGTATTAAACTCTACACTGTTCACTGTCGAATGGAACTGTATTAGTCTCTTGAATCATCACTGTTGAAAGGAACGGTATTAATCTCTTCTCTGTATACTGTCGAAGGAAACTGTATTAGTCTCTTCAATGTTCACGTTCGAAGAGAACTGTATTAAACTCTTCATTGTTCACTGTCGAATGGAACTGTATTAGTCCCTTCAATGTTCACGTTCGAAGAGAACTGTAGTAAACTCTTCATTGTTCACTGTCGAATGGAACTGTATTAGTCCCTTCAATGTTTTTGTTCGAAGGGAACTGTATTAATCTCTTCACTGTTCACTGCCGAAGGGAACTGTATTACTCCCTTCACTGTTCACTGTTGAAGGGAACTGTATTGAACTCTTCACTGTTCACTGTCTAAGGGAATTGTATTAGTGTCTTCTCTGTTCACTGTTGAAGGGAACTGTATTGAGCTCTTCACTGTTCACTCTCAAAGGGAACCTTATTAGTCCCTTCAATGTTCACATTCGAAGAGAACTGTATTAAACTCTACGCTGTTCACTGTCGAATGGAACTGTATTAGTGTCTTGAATCATCACTGTTGAAAGGAACGGTATTAATCTCTTCACTGTTCACTGTCGAAGGGAACTGTATTAGTCCCTTCACTGTTCACTGTTGAAGGGAACTGTATTGAACTCTTCACTGTTCACTGTCTAAGGGAATTATATAAGTCTCTTCACTGTTCACTGTCTAAGGGAATTGTATTAGTCTCTTCTCTGTTCGCTGTTGAAGGGAACTGTATTGAGCTCTTTACTGTTCACTCTCAAAGGGAACCTTATTAGTCCCTTCAATGTTCACGTTCGAAGAGAACTGTATTAAACTCTACACTGTTCACTGTCGAATGGAACTGTATTAGTCTCTTGAATCATCACTGTTGAAAGGAACGGTATTAATCTCTTCTCTGTATACTGTCGAAGGAAACTGTATTAGTCTCTTCAATGTTCACGTTCGAAGAGAACTGTATTAAACTCTTCATTGTTCACTGTCGAATGGAACTGTATTAGTCCCTTCAATGTTCACGTTCGAAGAGAACTGTAGTAAACTCTTCATTGTTCACTGTCGAATGGAACTGTATTAGTCCCTTCAATGTTTTTGTTCGAAGGGAACTGTATTAATCTCTTCACTGTTCACTGCCGAAGGGAACTGTATTACTCCCTTCACTGTTCACTGTTGAAGGGAACTGTATTGAACTCTTCACTGTTCACTGTCTAAGGGAATTGTATTAGTGTCTTCTCTGTTCACTGTTGAAGGGAACTGTATTGAGCTCTTCACTGTTCACTCTCAAAGGGAACCTTATTAGTCCCTTCAATGTTCACATTCGAAGAGAACTGTATTAAACTCTACGCTGTTCACTGTCGAATGGAACTGTATTAGTGTCTTGAATCATCACTGTTGAAAGGAACGGTATTAATCTCTTCACTGTTCACTGTCGAAGGGAACTGTATTAGTCCCTTCACTGTTCACTGTTGAAGGGAACTGTATTGAACTCTTCACTGTTCACTGTCTAAGGGAATTATATAAGTCTCTTCTCTGTTCACTGTTGAAGGGAACTGTATTGAGCTCTTCACTGTTCACTCTCAAAGGGAACTGTATTAGTCCCTTCTCTCTTCACTGTCGAAAGAACTGTACTAGTCCTTTCACTGTTCACTGTCAAAGGGAATTGTATTTGTCCCTTCACTGTTCATCTTTGAAGTGATCTGTATTAACCCCTTCACTGTTCACTGTTGAAGGAATTGTATTAGTCCCTTCACTGTACACTGTTGAAGTGAACTGTATTTAACTCTTCATTGTTCACTGTCGAAGGGAACCTTATTAGTCCCTTCAACGTTCACAGTTGCAGGGAAATGTATTAATCTCTTCTCTGTTCAATGTTGAAGGGAACTGTATTAGTCTCTTCACTCTTCACTGTTGAAGTGAACTGTATTTAACGCTTCACTGTTCACGGTCAAAGGGAACTGTATTAGTCCCTTCACTGTTCACCTTCGAAGGGAACAGTATTAGTCCCTTCACTGTTCACGGTCGAAGTGAACTGTATTAATCGCATCACTGTTCACGGTCAAAGGGAACTGTATTAATCGCTTCACTGTTCACTGTTGAAGGGAACTGTATTAATCTCTTCACTGTTCACTGTCTAAGGGAATTGTATTAGTCTCTTCTCTGTTCACTGCTGAAGGGAACTGTATTGAGCTCTTCACTGTTCACTCTCAAAGGGAACCTTATTAGTCCCTTCAATGTTCACGTTCGAAGAGAACTGTATTAAACTCTTCACTGTTCACTGTCGAAGGGAACTGTATTAGTAACTCAATGTTTTCGTTCGAAGGGAACTGTTTTAGTCTCTTCAATCTTCACTGTTGTAAGGAATGGGATTAATCTCTTCATTGTTCACTGTTGAAGGGAACTGTATTAGTCACTTCACTCTTCACTGTCGAAAGAACTGTACTAGTGCTTTCACTGTTCACTGTCAAAGGGAATTGTATTTGGACCTTCACTGTTCATCTTTGAAGTGATCTGTATTAACCCCTTCACTGTTCACTGTTGAAGGAATTGTATTAGTCCCTTCACTGTACACTGTTGAAGTGAACTGTATTTAACTCTTCATTGTTCACTGTCGAAGGGAACCTTATTAGTCCCTTCAATGTTCACAGTTGCAGGGAAATGTATTAATCTCTTCTCTGTTCACAGTTGAAGGGAACTGTATTAGTCCCTTCACTCTTCACTGTTGAAGCGAACTGTATTTAACTCTTCACTGTTCACGGTCAAAGGGAACTGTATTAGTCCCTTCACTGTTCACCTTCGAAGGGAACAGTATTAGTCCCTTCACTGTTCAGGGTCGAAGTGAACTGTATTAATCGCATCACTGTTCACGGTCAAAGGGAACTGTATTAATCCCTTCACTGTTCACTGTTGAAGGGAACTGTATTAGTCCCTTCACTCTTCACTGTCGAAAGAACTGTACTAGTCCTTTCACTGTTCACTGTCGAAGGGAACTGTATTAGTAACTCAATGTTTTCGTTCGAAGGGAACTGTTTTAGTCTCTTCAATCTTCACTGTTGTAAGGAACGGGATTAATCTCTTCACTGTTCACTGTTGAAGGGAACTGTATTAGTCCCTTCATTCTTCACTGTCGAAAGAACTGTACTAGTCCTTTCACTGTTCACTGTCAAAGGGAATTGTATTTGTCCCTTCACTGTTCATCTTTGAAGTGATCTGTATTAACCCCTTCACTGTTCACTGTTGAAGGAATTGTATTAGTCACTTCACTGTACACTGTTGAAGTGAACTGTATTTAACTCTTCATTGTTCACTGTCGAAGGGAACATTATTAGTCCCTTCAACGTTCACAGTTGCAGGGAAATGTATTAATCTCTTCTCTGTTCACAGTTGAAGGGAACTGTATTAGTCCCTTCACTCTTCACTGTTGAAGCGAACTGTATTTAACGCTTCACTGTTCACGCTCAAAGGGAACTGTATTAGTCCCTTCACTGTTCACCTTCGAAGGGAACAGTATTAGTCCCTTCACTGTTCACGGTCGAAGTGAACTGTATTAAACTCTTCACTGTTCACTGTCGAAGGAAACTGTATTAGTCTCTTCACTGTTCACTGTTGAAGGAATTGTATAAGTCCCTTCACTGTTCACTGTTGAAAGGAACGGTATTAATCTCTTCTCTGTATACTGTCGAAGGAAACTGTATTAGTCTCTTCAATGTTCACTTTCGAAGAGAACTGTATTAAACTCTTCATTGTTCACTGTCGAATGGAACTGTATTAGTCCCTTCAATGTTCACGTTCGAAGAGAACTGTATTAAACTCTTCATTGTTCACTGTCGAATGGAACTGTATTAGTCCCTTCAATGTTTTTGTTCGAAGGGAACTGTATTAATCTCTTCACTGTTCACTGCCGAAGGGAACTGTATTACTCCCTTCACTGTTCACGGTCAAAGTGAACTGTATTAATCGCATCACTGTTCACAGTCAGAGGGAATTGTATTAGTCTCTTCTCTGTTCACTGTTGAAGGGAACTGTATTCAGCTCTTCACTGTTCACTCTCAAAGGGAAATTTATTAGTCCCTTCAATGTTCATGTTCGAAGAGAACTGTATTAAACTCTTCACTGTTCACTGTCGAATGGAACTGTATTAATCTCTTCACTGTTCACTGTCGAATGGAACTATATTAGTCTCTTGAATCATCACTGTTGAAAGGAACGGTATTAATCTCTTCACTGTTCACTGTCAAAGGGAACTGTATTAGTCCCTTCACTGTTCACTGTTGAAGGGAACTGTATTGAACTCTTCACTGTTCACTGTCTAAGGGAATTGTATTAGTCTCTTCTCTGTTCACTGTTGAAGGGAACTGTATTGAGCTCTTCACTGTTGACTCTCAAAGGGAACCGTATTAGTCCCTTCAATGTTCACGTTCGAAGAGAACTGTATTAAACTCTTCACTGTTCACTGTCGAATGGAACTGTATTAATCTCTTCACTGTTCACTGCCGAATGGAACTATATTAGTCTCTTGAATCATCACTGTTGAAAGGAACGGTATTAATCTCTTCACTGTTCACTGTCGAAGGGAACTGTATTAGTCCCTTCACTGTTCACGGTCGAAGTGAACTGTATTAATCGCATCACTGTTCACAGTCAGAGGGAATTGTATTAGTCTCTTCTCTGTTCACTGTTGAAGGGAACTGTATTCAGCTCTTCACTGTTCACTCTCAAAGGGAAATTTATTAGTCCCTTCAATGTTCATGTTCGAAGAGAACTGTATTAAACTCTTCACTGTTCACTGTCGAATGGAACTGTATTAATCTCTTCACTGTTCACTGTCGAATGGAAATATATTAGTCTCTTGAATCATCACTGTTGAAAGGAACGGTATTAATCTCTTCACTGTTCACTGTCAAAGGGAACTGTATTAGTTCCTTCACTGTTCACTGTTGAAGGGAACTGTATTGAACTCTTCACTGTTCACTGTCTAAGGGAATTGTATTAGTCTCTTCTCTGTTCACTGTTGAAGGGAACTGTATTGAGCTCTTCACTGTTCACTCTCAAAGGGAACCGTATTAGTCCCTTCAATGTTCACGTTCGAAGTGAACTGTATTAAACTCTTCACTGTTCACTGTCGAATGGAACTGTATTAATATCTTCACTGTTCACTGCCGAATGGAACTATATTAGTCTCTTGAATCATCACTGTTGAAAGGAACGGTATTAATCTCTTCACTGTTCACTGTCGAAGGGAACTGTATTAGTCCCTTCACTGTTCACTGTTGAAGGGAACTGTATTGAACTCTTCACTGTTCACTGTGTAAGGGAATTGTATAAGTCTCTTCTCTGTTCACTGTTGAAGGGAACTGTATTGAGCTCTTCACTGTTCACTCTCAAAGGGAACCTTATTAGTCCCTTCACTGTTCAGGGTCGAAGGGAACTGTATTAGTCCCTTCACTCTTCACTGTCG
>NW_026779652.1:0-25703 GCF_030144855.1 Hypanus sabinus
GAAGTTTGTGAGTGCCTCTGAGATGGATTCTTAGAACGGATGTACTGGAGCCTACCAGGGAGAAGGCAATTCTAGATTTAGTGTTGTGCAATGAACCGGATTTGATCAGGGACCTCGAGGTAAAGGAGCCGTTAGGAGGTAGTGACCGTAACATGATGTGTTTTAACCTGCAATTGAGAAGGAGAAAGTAGAATCGGAAGTGTCAGTATTACAGATGAACAAAGTGAACTTGGCAGCTATGAGGGAGGAGCTGGCCAAAGTTCAATGGAACAAAAGCCTAGCAGGGAAGACAGTGGAACAACAATGGCAGGTATTTCTGGGAATAACGCAGAAGGTGCAGGATCGGTTCATTCCAAAGCGGAAGAAAGATCCTAACGGGAGTAAGCGGCGGCCGTCGCTGACGAAGGAAGTAAAGACAGTATAAAAATAAAAGAGAAGAAGTATAACATAGCAATGATGAGCAGGAAGCCAGATGTCTGGGAAGCTTTTAAAGAGCAACAGAAAATAACAAAAAAAAAGACAATGCGCGGAGAAAAAAAAATGAGGTACAAAGGCAAACTAGCCAGGAATATGAAGGAAGATAATAAAAGCTTCTTTGGGTATGTGAAAAGAAAAAAAAAGACAGTTAAGACCAAAATTGGGCCATTGAAAACAGAAACGGGTGAATTCATTATGGGGAACAAGGAAATGGCAGATGTGTTGAACAGGTACTTTGGATCTGACTTCACAAGGGAAGACACAATCAATCTCCCAGATGTAATAGTGACCAAAGAAACTACGGTAATGGATGAACTGAAGGAAATATATATTAGGCAAGAAACGGTGTTGGACAGACTGTTGGGTGTGAAGGCTGATAAGTCCCCGAGACCTGATGGGCTGCATCTCAGGGTACTTAAGGAGGTGGCTCTAGAATTCGTGGGCGCATTGGTAATTATTTTCCAATGTTCTATAGATTCGGTATCAGTTCCTGCGGATTGGTGGCTAAAGTTCTCCCATTTTTCAAGAAACGAGGGAGAGAGAAAACAGGGAATTATAGACAGGTTAGCCTGATGTTAGTGGTGGGAAAGATGCTGCAGTCAAGAATACAAGTGGAAATTACGACACATTTGGATAGCAGTAGAAGGATCAATTCGAGTCAGCATGGATTTTCGAAGGGAAAATCATGCATGACTAATCTTCTGGAGTTTTTGGAGGATGTAACTATGAAAATGGACAAGGGAGAGTCAGTGGATGTAATGTACATGGACTTTCATAAAACCTTTGATAAAGTCCACATAGGAGGTAATTTGGCAAAATTGAAGCACATGGTATTGTGGGCAGAGTACTGACATAGATTGAAAATTGGCTGAATGACAGGAAACAAAGAATAGCGATTAATGGGGCCCTTTCGGATTGCAGGCTGTGACCAGTGGGATACTGCAAGGTTCGGTGCTCGGACCGCAGCTGTTTACAATATACATTAATAAATTAGATGAAGCGATTGAAAGTAACTTTAGCAAATTTGCCGATGACACAAAGCTGGGTGGTAGTGTGAAATGTCAGGTGTATGTTATTAGAATGCAGGGTGACTTGTACAGTCTAGGTGAGTGGGCGAATGTATGGCAGATGCAGTTTAATGTGGATAAATGTGAGGTTATCTACTTGGTGGCCAGAACAGGAAGGCTGATTGCTATCTAAATGGAGTCAAGTTAGGAAAAGTGGAAGTACAACAAGATCTCGGTGTTCTTGTACATCAGACAATGAAAGCAAGCATGCAGGTACAGCAGGCTGTGAAGAAAGTTAATGACATGTTGGCATTTATAACAAGATAAATTATGTATAAGAGTAAAGAGGTCCTTCTGCAGATGTACAGAGCCCTGGTGAGACCCCATCTGGAGTATATTGTGCATTTTTGGTCTCCAAATTTGAGGAAGAACATTCGTGCTACTGAGGGAGTGCAGCGTAGGCTCACAAGGTTAATTCCCGGAATGGCGGGACTGTCATATGTGAAAAGATTGGTGCGACTGGGCTTGTATACACTGGAATTTAGAATGATGAGAGCGGATCCGATTGAAACATATAAGATTTTAAGGGATTGGACAGGCTGGAGGCAGGAAGCATGTGCCCGCTGATGGGTGTCCAGAACTAGAGAGCACAGTTTAAGAATAGAGGCAGGCCATTTGGAACAGAGATGCAGAAAAACATTTTCACACAGAGAGTGGTGGATCTGTTGAGATGCTGTGCCCCAGAAGGCAGTGGAGGCGAAGTTTCTTGATGCTTTCAAGAGAGGTAAGATAAAGCTCTTACAGTTAGCTGGGTCAAGATGTATGGGGAGAGGGCATTAACGGGGTACTGATTGTGTATGCTCAGCTATGATAGCAGTACATGTTGGAGCTGGCTAGAAGGGACGAATGGCCTACTCCTGCACCTGCTGTCTATAGTCTATATGTGTAAACCGTCTTCCATCTCTTCAGTAGACATCCCCAGTTCCTTGGAATAAACACAGTGAACTTTGAAGCTCTCCCACCTGCACCGTAGATTGAGCCACGTGTTAAACTTTATGGTCTTCCTGTGTCTGGACACACTGGGAGGGGTGGTGGTCCTGGCCTTTAAGTTAATAGCTAAGACCCTGATCTCACTGTGCAGAAACACCTTCTCATACATACCGATTCCGTTGGTACATATATGGACCAGGACATCGAGCTGCTCACTCACCACCTTCAGAATCACAGAATCTTTCTGCAGTAACATTTGAGCTTCTTTCTATTGCACTTAACTCAAAGACATTATTTCAAGGTGTTAGGAGAGGGGTCAAAGAACATTCCATTGAAATCCTCTCAATTCACATCTGACCCTGTCGGGTTATCCACCCTCAAAATGTTTAATCAATTTCGGCTGCCACTATACGTTCACATTAGTTCGGTTGTGGGTCCCATTCATAGAAACTATCTATTTATTCCCTCCACACTCGATTCAGTTTTTACACAATGGAGTTTGAACGGTCATATGCATATGAAGGATTGTGCACTGAAAATGTATTCAATAGTTTTCATAACCTGTGCAGTAAATATGGCCTTCCGTATAATCATTTTTTTTTCAATACTTGAATATTCTCCCCTTTGCCAAGGAAAAAAAATGCCTCTTTTCCTGATCTACCACCTGCTATGTTGCAGTACAAACTCACTCTTAGCGTTAATAATAAAGAGCTGATCTCTGTACTGTACTCTCAGCTGATGTCTTTGGGAGTTCCAGATCTAAAGAAAACTACGACTAGCTGGGAGGATGACTTTGGTGTGGATCCGGCTGAGGAATATTTCGTAAAAGCACTGAATAGTGTTCATTCCGCGTCATCATGTGCTAGACAAGGACTCAGGCAATTTAAAGTTTTACACGGTACATTTAAGTAAAGCCAGGTGTGCTGACATATATCCTGAGCCAGACGCTGACTGTGACAGGTATTCCTTCTCTCTGGCTAGTTTAGTGCATGCATTTTGGTCTTGCCCTCGGCTTGATGGCTACTGGGCACATTATTTTTTTAATTATCAGTGAGGTTTTGGGGGTGACACTGAGACCTTGCCCGCTACAGCTGTATTTGTTGAGGCAGATGAGGTTTGGGTTTAAATGCAAACAAATCGGATATTTCACTCACATTGCACATTGCCGAAGGAGAATCTTACTGGTCTGTAAATCTGCCACTCCCCCATCTGCTGCTTCTTGGTTAGAGGACGCAATGCTTTATTCTGAAATTAGAAAAGATTAACGTCACTCTGAGGGCTTCTGTGAGAAAGATCTATTCGAAATGGTGCCTCCCTTGTCATATTTTGGGAGTCTTAAGGAATTACCTACTGGCTGAGGACATTTTATTGTACTTGGGAAGTTGCTTCCCTTTTAACACTCATATGGATCACCTCAGGGTGGTTGATGAATTGTAATATGAGTGTATTCTGGATCATCCGAGATGTTGTTGATATGTGTGGGACTTCGTCTTGAAGTTTTGGCTGTGAAATACCCGTACTTGTATTTGTGAAGGGTTGTATTGTAAATACATTAGCTGTCATTGTGTGGTCGGGGAGGGCGGGTGAGGGGAGATTTCTTTTGGGATAAGATACAAAAGAAAAATGGAGGAAATTTTAATCCATTATTAGTCTGGACAGTGACCTTTCTTCAATAAAATAATATTACAAATAAAAAGGAATCATAGAGAATGAATGGTGTGCTGTGAAAACAGGAAAGAAGGGGAGGAGAGTGGGGCCACAGAAAGGGTGTTCAGTTTGCAGCCGTTGGAGCAGAACGTGTCAGGCACCATTTTCTTGCTCCCTATCTCTGAATGGAAATCCACTGACCCATGGCCAGTAGTCACAGACAGAGTGAGAATCCTTCCATAAAATCCGATCACACACACACCTGGAAATATGCACTGAGTAACGCTCCCTCCGTAGCCATCCATCACACATCCCGAGGATCATTCACAGAGTGCAACTCCCTCCATATTGTTTCAGCACACACTCCGGGGTCACACGCCGAGTGAAGCTCCGTCCACAACGTCCAAACACCAGTCCATGGTTCAGATAACCATAGAAGGTCTCTTAAGTATTATCACATCAAACTCCCGGTGTCAGACATGTACCTCCCGCACCGCCGCAGCACACCCTACCGGAGTCAGCAAAAGTACGCAGCCCTCTCCCTCCTCCGGTCTCCCCACTCACCAATACCCAACCTTTCGGCTTTCTATTATTCTTGAATCGTGTGTGTCTCTCGGAGATGGTGTATGTGTGTGTGTGTGAGCGGATTGTGTGCTGCCGTTAGAGGAAGGAAGGGGAGGAGAGAGGAGGCCAGGGAAAGGGTGGTGAGTTTGCAGGCACTGATGAAAGTGGTGTGGAAGCACGTGACCCGCCTGTACATGCAGAGTGGTGGAGAGGCTCAGATCCTGGTGATCGATATCCGGTGGAACGGAAGGAGGAGTATTACAGAGAGAGAGAGAGAAAAACTAAGTGTATCAAGGATGGGGTAAGAAGGGGAGGGACATTAGCGGAAGTTAGAGAAGTCAATGTTCATGCCATCAGTTTGGAGGTTACCCAGCCGGTATATACCGGCCTCCAAACTGATGGCATGAACATTGAATTCTCTAACTTCCGTTAATGCCCCGTCCTCCACTTCTCCCTGACATATTTAATTGTCGGTGTTTTTCTCTCTCTCTGCCCATCACTCTTTGCCTGTTCTCCTTCTTCCTCTGGTGCTCCCCAACCTCTTTCCTTCTCCCTAGGCTTCCCGTCCCATGATCCTTTCCCTTCTCCAGCTCTGTATCACTTTCACCAATCACCTTTCCAGCTCTTAGCTACGCCCCACCCCCTCTGGTCTTCTCCTATCATTTCGCATTTCTCCTTCTCCCCCCACTACTTTCAAATCTCTTCCTATCTTTCCTTTCAGTTAGTACTGACGAAGGATCTCGGCCCGAAACGTTGACTGTCCTTCTCCTTCTTGACGCTGCCTGGCCTGCTATGTTCCACCAGCATTTCGTGTGTGTTGTGCAGGAGAGGAAGTGGGTCACGAAACGGGGTTGCTTGTAGGCGAGGGATGGGTGACGGAGACGGGAGTGGTGTAATGCAATCTGTGTGACGGTGACTGGGAATCGTGTAGGAGGATGGCGACGGAGTTGGGGAGTGGTTTTGGAGAGGGAGGGTGTTATGCGTACTGCGAAGGCTGTATTCGAGTTACTGTGCAGGGCCTGACGCAGTGTTGGTATCGTTGTGTGGTCAAATCCTGATGTGGTGCAGAGCCTGTCAGTGTGTCAGTGTCACGATGAGGGGCGTGCTCATGTCAGATGTGGGTTGTGGCAGTGACACCGAAACACTTTCAGTGTCCCATTGAAGAACATCTGCGTGTCACGGTGAGAGTTGTGTGTCTCGTTCATAGCTTATGCAAACGGTACTGTCCCACTTGCACTCAAGTCTCACTAATATCTGACGTGTTAGGCTTAGACGCGTTGACCCCCGACGTGAGCGCATCGGCCCTTCAAACAATACTTCCCGCATTGAAACGTACTCAGCTCTGAACATGAGTCCCTGCAGGCTCAACCTCTCGCTTCTTGACTTTTTCAGAAATCTTAGCAACATCTGTCCCAACAACCACTGAACTATCTGTAATGGTGCTCTTGTTTACATGTCCCTGCAACTGCAACTCTAGTTTATGCTACCACTCTCCCCTTTTAATGGCAAATCCTACCGCTGTGATGTTAGTTCGCTTCCAGTCCAGGTGTAAATTCAGAGAGTTGTTCCTGAGAGAGGAAATGAAGGAGCTGAGCAAGGTGTGGCGCGTCCTCCCGGCAGGAGTCTGTGCTGCCCCCAGTGTTCGCTCGGCAGAAGACACCCTCTGCTCTGAACAATTCTCGATTACCGCGGCATTGACATTGCCCAGGGGGGCCTCAAGCTGCATAAATGTGTGTGTGTGTGTGTGTGTGTGTGTGTGTGTGTGTGTGTGTGCGCGCGCATGTGTACATAATGCGTGAATGTATTGACTGATATTCTGCATATGTTTGCTATCTTGATATGTTATATATATTATGTACGCTCCAACCATAACTCTTCAGCCACATTTTAAACTGAATATATTTTTTCTAGTTTTGTGCACACCTGCACACCGGCTCCCTTTTTCTACGTATATAGTGGTGACGGTAACGACAGCATACCATCGAGGAATCTCCGTATCGTCCACAGTACCACTTTTCAGTTTCCCTAACAAAGCCAATCCAACCGATACAGCTCGTCAGATTACACCCGCATCCCTGCTGAGCCACAGAACCATAGTCACTGTCAGAGACCTGACCGGTGAGACTTTCCCCTGCAATGGCGTTCTTGTTTACATGTCCCTGCAACTCTATTATTTTTCACCACTCTCCCTTTTTAATGGCAAACCTTATCGATGGTATATTTTCTCCAATAAAGTTCGGGTGTAAAGTGAGAGGGTTGCTCATGGGAGACTAAATGAAGGAGCTGCGCAAGATGGAGGCGGCAAGGCGCTGTATCCAGGCAGGAATCTGTGCTGCCCCCTAGTGTTCGCTCGGCAGAAGACAATCTCTTACGGAACAATGTAAATAACCGTGTACTCGAAGTGCCCAGGAGTGCATAAATATGTCTGTGTGTGTGTGTGTGTGTGTGTGTGTGTGTGTGTGTGTGTGTGTGTGTGTGTGTGTGTGTGTGTGTGTGAGTGTGTGTGCGCGCGCGCTTCCGCGCGCGGGCTCGCGCATGCACATAATACGTGAATGTGTTTTACTGATATCCTCCATAAGCTTGCTATCTTTCTATTTTATACATAATGTGTGTGCTTTGTCCCATGTGGGACTGTTGGTACTGCAATTAGCAGCCAGGTTGTGGCTGTATTCATGGACAGTCCTGTCTGATGGAATTACAATGAAACTTAAATTGAAATTAATTGAAATCAATGAAACCGTTCCGTCTGCAGAGTTTGCACCTTCAGTGGAAGAGAATCTAGCGATACACATATCTGAAGTTCTCATTCCAACCCTAATGTTAAACTGAAAGTTCTATTTAATTTCGGACACACCTGCACATACATAAGTTTGCAGAAACGGCTCCCTCTTCGCTCCTATATACTGGTGTCTATAACATTGGCAACATAGAATCATTAAAAAAAAAAAAATCTGCAGCACAATTCAGGCCCTTAGGCCCGAAAATCTCAGCCGAACATGTCCCTAATTTAGAACGACCTAGGGTTACCTAGACCCCTCTATTTTCCCAAGCACCATGCAGCCAGCCTGGTGTCTCTCAAAAGCCCCTATCGTATCCGCCTCCACTCCCGCCGCCGGCAGCCCATTCCACGCACTCACCACCCTACCTAAAAAAAAAACTTACCCTGACAACACCTCTGTACATACTTACAAGCACCATAAACCAATGCGTTTTTGTGCTAGCCATTTCAGCCCTGGCAAAAGGAGTCTGTCTGTCCACGCGATAAATTCCTCTCATTATCTTGTTCACATCTGTCTGTTCACCGCTCATCCGCTTTCGCTCGAAGGAGAAAAGTTCGAGTTCATTCAACCTCATGAGGCATGCTCCCCAATTCCAGCAACAACCTTGTATTTTGCGGAGAATTGTGAAGTATCTGCAGAGAACCATTTCCCTGGGAATTCTGAACAAACTCCAAATTCATAGGTGAAAGGAGGCCTTATAACCATATAACAATCACAGCAGGGGAACAGGCCATCTTGGCCCTCCTAGTCCGTGCCGAACTCTTAATCTCACCGAGACCCACCTACCCGCACTCAGCCCATGAAATTCCACTCCTTTCCTGCCCATATACCTATCCAATTTTACCTTAAATGACACAACTGAACTGGCCTCTACTACTTCTACACGAAGCTCATTCCACACAGCTATCACTCTCTGAGTAAAGAAATACCCCCTGGTTTTTCCCTTAAACTTCTGGCCCCTAACTCTCAAATCATGTCCTCTCGTTTGAATCTCCACTACTCTCAATGGAAACAGCCTATTCACGTCAACTCTATCTTTCCCTCTCAAAATTTTAAATACCTCGATCAAATCCCATCTCAACCTTCTACGCTCCAATGAACAGAGACCTAACTTGTTCAACCTTTCTCTGTAACTTAAGTGCTGAAACCCAGGTAACATCCTAGTAAATCGTCTCTGCCCTGTCTCTAATTTATTGATATCTTTTCTATAATTCGGTGACCAGAACTGCACACAATATTCCAAATTTGGCCTTACCAATGCCTTATACAATTTTAACATTACATCCCAACTTCTGTACTCAATGCTCTGATTTATAAAGGACAGCGTTCCAAAAGCCTTCTTCACTACACTATCTACATAAGACTCCACCTTCAGAGAAATATGCACTGTTATTTCTAGATCTCTCTGTTCCTCTGCATTCCTCAATGCCCTACCATTTACCCTGTATGTCCTATTTGGATTATTCCTGCCAAAATGTAGAACCTCACACTTCTCAGCATTAAACTGCAACCATCTGCTGGAGTACAGAGGCTCTATTTCACCCGCTCAACTTCCCGAATGATCCCGATTTCATCCAGTTCCAGTTCCAACACTGTTACGCACGGTGATAGACGGTGCAGCTGGATGACCATCCTACAGGTGAAGTTGTCAGGGACTCTGGAGTCTCCATGCCCTCCCACAATCCGTAAGGCAAGCAGTCAACTCTCCTGCAGGAATGCTTCCTGCTCTTTCTAAATGTAATTATAAACGAAACAATCAATAAACTGAGAACAAATCTACCGATAGTGTCCGCTGCGATTCCCCACACCTTTACTCCCAGGTAAGCAACTTCTGCTCCGGTTCATTACACCGATAGAGAAATTCAAACAATGAATGAAATTCACCCCAGACCGTCCCATCACACAGACCCGGGGTCAAGCACAGAGTGAAGCTCCCTCCACCCGGTCCCGTCACACACTCCGGGGTTCAGAAGCTGCTTTCGTCTCACCACCCCCAGCACTCCGCCGTTCCAGTAGTCCTTCATTGTGTGTCTGGGAGAATGTGCGTGTGCTTGTGTTCAGATGGTGAGCAGTGACGAGCAGAGAAGTGGGAGAGGCTGAGGGGGAGGGAGTAGGGACGTGGTGTTGAGATAGTGGTCACTGGGAGAAAGTGGTGTGGAACCGCGAGACCGGCCTGTCCACACAGAGCAGTGATCAGGATTAGAACCGAGAGATCGACATCCGGAGGAGGGGGTGAGGTGTTGTAACACCAGATGTCACCTCTCCCCTTCCTCCCCAGATTTCCAGATGAACCGAGGGGTGTAGTGAAGCGAGGGGGTTGATGGAACCGTGAAGAGTGTAGGGGATGGAGCGTGTCAGGGAGACGGGAAGACGAGATGGGGAAGGAGCAGATGACGGAGACGGCAAGGAGTGCGGGAGACGGAGGGTTGCTGCAGTCGGGGTGTGTAAAAGAAGATTGCGGTGAAGGAAATGAAGGTAGGGGATATCGACATCGGGTGGAGTGTAATGTGGTGTGGTGGTGTAACACCAGACGTCACGTCTCCCTCTTCCGCTCAATTCCACATTAACACAGAAAGGGAGCGGGGTACAGGAGGGAGCGGGATGACGGAAACGTCGAAGGCTGTAGAGGATGCAGCGTTTCAGAGAGACGGGGAGAGGTGTTGGGAAAGTGGGGGGTGGCAGAGTCGGCGTGAGGTGTAGGGGACAAAGCAGTAATGGGGACGAGGTATGTAGAAGGGAAGGTATGAAGAAAACGGGGGAGGGTGGTGACGTCGGGGATGTTCTGTCTGACTGTGGCGAAGTTGGTCGTCGGCGACCAAGGGGTTGACGACGATGGGAATCGTAGGGGAGGAAGGGGCTGACGGAGACAGGGTAGGGTGCAGGCCCTGCTGGTGGTGACAGAGCCAGGCGGTGTGTAGAAGAGCGAGTGGGTCATGGAGATGGGCAAGTGTGATTGGAAGGGACAGAGTGACTGGAACCGAGAGTGAGGAAGAGTGAGGCACTGACAGTGACGGGGAAGGGGATGGGGAGGAGAAGCTGGAACAACTGACACAGGAAGGAGGGAGTCATGGAGTCGGGGAGGATTTTAGTGGAGGGGAACGGTTCTGATGTCGGGGAGGGAGGAGATGACGGAGACGAAGAGTGTTGCAGTTCAGTAAGTACACGAGTTGGAAAGTCACGGTGAATTTGAAAAAGACGTTAGAGAGGGGCATCATGTTCGGCTTTGCTCGCCCCCTTCCCTTCTGTAACCTCTATTTTCTCGGCCGATGTAAGAATCATCCTTCAGGTGAGTGAACTCTCGCCGAGTGTTCCGAATGTGTTTCTAGTAGGGCACTGAAAACCTTTGTCACCATCAGGCTGGACTGTTCAAAGACTCGGTGGTGAGGAAGCTCATAAAAGGTTTGCATTCATTTCCCGGGCAAGGATTTAACTTTAAGGCTCTGGTTTGGCCTCATTTGGAGTGTGTTTCCCTCTGACTTTCGCATTAACACAGACTCGGACTGCCAATTTCTGCTTGTCACACTCCTTCCTGGAATGACTGTAATTAAATGGATTGTGCTGAGCTCTCAGTGCTCAACCATAGGAGATCCATTTCTAGCACTGTGGGTTGTGATTGACCCTTTGGATGTCGTCACTGCCGTCGTTTATTTTGACTCTTAGTCTGAGTTAATTCCAGACCACTTGGGTTGACACCATCCATAAGTCCCTGGCCTCAAAGTTATTGTGACGTCAGAAGGTTGTGGCGATTTGGTCTCTCATTGAACACCAGTAAATGTCTATGGATGTCCTCTGGGGGCGCTCTGTCCAGTCGCAGCACCGCCTGGTGTGAAGTCGACGACACCCAGGGTGGCCAGGGACTGCAGAGGGATGCAGACTCAGCCAGTCCCGTCAAGGGAAACACCGCTCACTCCGTCTCTTAGCTGAAACGGTGTTTATCACGAATGCAAGACGAAATCTTCCTGGTCGATTTGCATTCGGTGAATTCGAACTTTCCAGAATTCATCTTGTAAACAACTTGATGTAAAAAGGGTTAGAGACTCTCAACAGAAGCAAAATAGATCCAGTTGGCAATCCAGAGAGTTTTCTGGAAATATTCCCACTACTCCACTCTCTCCACGGCCCGTGTCAGTCTCGAAACTAATCTCACTACACCGCGATCTCCACGCAGCCCCACGTCAGACTCCAAACTATTCCCACTCCACGACCCCTCGTCATTATCCACAGTAATCTCACTGCAACTTCAGCGGATCCAGCGGGACACCGAGCGGGGTTGTACGGTGGGACGACAGGAGATAACGGAGAAGGTGATGTGTGCAGAGAGGAGATGTGTCACGAAGGCGGAGCTGCTTGTAAGGGAGGGACGGTGACGGGGACGGGAGTGGTGTATATGAGGGAGTGTGTGACGGAGACAGGGAGTAGTGCAGGAGAGCGATGGTTGACGAAGTTCGGGAGGACTCGTGGAGAGGGAGATAATTATGAATACGGGGTGGACTGTGTCCCTGCTGCGGTGAAGGTCGTGACGGTGTGTCGGTGTCACGATAAGGGGCGCGTTCGTGTCCCGTTGAGGGTCGTATCGGTGTCAAGGTGAGGGTTGTGACTGTATGGTAGTGAGGGCTGTGTCGGTGTCACGGTGAGGTGGGGGGAGTGTCTGTGTAGTAGTGCAGGCTGTGTAACTCGTTCACTGCCTATGTCGAGAGGTCGTTCCCTGCGTTTCTCAATGCAGCGTCATATTCCTTCATCTACCCCGCTCCCTGTGTTTCCCATCCCATGAGTTCAAAACATTCACCACCCTCTCTGGTAGCACAGTATAATAACCCAGCAGTCTCTGTGCGAATAAACAACTTGCCAACCTCATCTCCTCTGAACCTACCCCTCTCACCTCAATGAATGCCCTCTGGTATGAGACAGTTTCATCCTGGGTGTAACATCAGCCTCTTTCTGGTCCATTTGTGTCTGTTCTGGTGAGATAATCCTCTGCCAGTTGTCCCCTCCGCCTTCGCTGCTGCAGAGAAAAGAAACAGAATATTCTGATCACCTCTTATAGACAGTGCTCTCTATTTCGGGCAGCATTCTGGTGAATCCCCTCTCTATCCTCTCCAAAGACTCCTGCACACTTCCTTTAACGGAACTTCAGAAATTAATCAGGAATCACCGAAATGTCAAACCCAATCCCAACTCCTATCCGCTCCGCCTCTTGGATTCCCGGCTCTCTTCCCCATCCACAATGTGTGAACCCCAATCCTCTGCATTGAAATCCCTTCGTACTTCAAAACCTCCCATTATTCTTATCAAACATCATTAGCACGTCTAAAACAGCCGGAACCCGGAATATTAAGCTAACGGTCCTGACTCTCGTGCAACCAAGTCTCACTACTGACTATAATGCCATATTTCCAGACTTTACCCTCCGCCTGAGCTCATCTGCCTTTCGTACAACACTTTCTGCATTGAAACGTAGGCAGCTCAGAACGTGAGTCCCAACAGGCTCATCTTTTTGCTTCCTGACCGTCGGAGGCCTTAACGACATCTGTTCCAACAAGCTTTCTTCTATCTGTGATGGCATTACGGTTTTCATCCCATTGCATCTCGAGTTTAATGTCCATCCCACCCATCTTTAATGGCAAAAATTCCCGCTGAGATATTAATTCAACTCAAGTTGATCTGTGAACTTTGAGAGCCTTTAGCTGGCAGAGGAAGTGAAGGAGCTGCGCACGGCGGGGCGGAGTGGCGTGACCTCCGGGCAGGAGTCTGTGCTGCCCCTCAGTGTTCGCTCGGCAGAAGACAGGCTATGTCGTGGTCGACTGCAGATATCCGAGGCATTCAGTTAATCCAGGGCCTCAAGCTCCGTTGGTATTTTTCTATTTTATCCATATTACTTGTGCTTTGTTCCGTGCTTGAATGTTGATAGTGCGTTTTGCACCTTCCTTCTGCAGTAACACATTCTCGTTCGGCTGTATCCATGGATGTTCATGTGACCTCCTGACCTCTGAGATATATCTCGACTTCATTATTTTAACCCGTCTATCCCGCACAGAGTATAAAAACACTGGTGTACCTGGTATTGAGCCGTTTGGCCACTGGGGGACGCTGTACTGTGCCTGGATGCAGAACCCCTTTCAAACTCTGTACTGTCACACAGATTCCTGCGAACTGAACATTCGGTCTATTTTCCTCCCATTATGACCTGACAGAGAGTCATCGTATAACGACAAGATGATGAGAGGCATTGACCGTGTGGATGGTCAGAGGATTTTTCCCGGGGCTGAAATGGTTGCCACTAGAGGACACAGGTTTATAGTGCTGGGGAGTTGTTATAGAGGAGATATCAGGGGTAGGTCTTTTACTCAGAGAGTGGTGAGTGCGTGGAATGGGCTGCCAGCAACGGAGGTGGAGGCGAATACGATAGGGTCTTTTAAGAGAATTTTGGACAGATACAAGGAGCTCAGAAAATTTGAGAGTTTTAGGTAAGCTTAGTATTTTTTAAGGTGGGGCCTTGTGGGCCGAAGAGCTGCATTGTGCTGTAGGTTTTCTATGTTCCTATGCTTCTATCTTCATTATATATATATATATATATATATATATATTGACACCGTCAGTCAGGCACTGAGCGAGACTCCTCCATATCACCCCGTCTTACAGAACTGGAGTCAGACACTGAGTGAAGCTCCCTTACCAACATTACATCACATAAGTTCCGGGTCAGACAAGGATTGAAGCTCACTCCGCGCTGTCCCAAATTTTCGGAAAAGAAGGGAACCTCCCACTCACAGTCGTATAACGCATTTCCGGAGTCAGAGAGAGACTGAATCTCCCTCCACACTGTCCCATCACACACTGCTGGGGTCAGACACAGAGTGAATCTCCCTCCACACTGTCCCATCACACAGTGCTGGGGTCAGACACAGACTGAGTCTCCCTCCACACTGTCCCATCATACACTCTGGGGGTCAGACACAGAGTTAAGCTCCCTCCACACCGTCCCATAGCAGACTGCCGGGATCAAACACGCGATTCTTCCTCGACACTGTACCATCACATTCTTTCTGGTGCAGACACAAAGGGAATTCCCTGTTCCCCATCCCTCCACACACTCAAGATGCAAATGATGTTTAGTTCAACCGCAGCTCCCCAGCTCAAAACCCGCACAATCGCATCAAACACTACCCAAGTCAATAGGAGAGCTCAACAACCCCCCCCCCCACCCCCGTATCCTCGCCTCTCAGCAAACCCCATCCCTCCGCCATCCCATTCGTTTGGAATGCTGTCCCGGATACTGTGAATGCGCGTGACAGGATGTGGATTATTCAGCGCGCACGTGCTCCCAGTTTTAATCACCGACTCCAAATCCCGTGCAGGGTACCGTCCCTTTGCAACCGGATGATAGACTCCCTCATCCGGAAACCACAGTCGGTAGCAACGTTACCGAGCTACAGGTTGTGTTCAGGAAGCAGAGGGGGGTCGGGGGGGCTAAGGAAGTGCTCAGATAGATCAGGATAATGAAATCCAGCGTGACAGACAGAATGCAGTGCCGGGAATCGTATCGTCCTGCAATTTGAAAATAAGAAGTAAAAGCTTCGACTGTTTTCTGAATGGAGTGTTTTTTTTTAACCCAGACAACCGTTCATATTCTATGCCCTCACAGAATGGCCCGGGTCAATTTTGACCCGGCGCAGGAATCCCCTCATAACAAGGGACTATATAAAAAGATTGAGCCACAGATATATTTAGAATGCATAAATAGCCTATCTGGCATTAATGAATGGGTGATGACTCCTTAATCAATGTTTCAGAGATCTAAAATCCATTTCAATAGATACGCGTCAAATTTGACCCTGAACTGCCTCAATTTACCAAAAAATTGTAGCACCTGTACAAAAGCGTAACATTTTGAAATATTTTCATGTTTCCGCATTTTGGCTGACCTTAGGAAAATACTTCAAATTACGGCAAAAAAAAAATTGCTTTCACATGTCAAAACGGGTCAAACTTGACCGGCACAGTATGTAAGGGTTAAAAACAATCTGAGTTGCAGAGGGATTTGGGGAGACTTCGTGCAGCTTTCCCAGAAGTTTAACCTGCAGCTTGAACCGGCGGTGAGGAAGGCAAATGCGATGACAGCATTCATTTCGAGAGGACTGGGACGTAAACGCAAGGACGTCATTCTCAGGCTCAATACGTCACTGGTGAGGTCACATTTTGCGTTTAGTGAGCAGGTGTCGATCGCTTATCTCACAGGGGATGTGAGACATTGGAGACGGTTCACGGGAATGATAACGGGATTTGACGTGGTATTATAGGAGGAGTATTTGACAGCTCCGGGAGACAGAACACCCACACACAGCGATTCAGGAACAGCTTCTTCCCCTGCGCCATCACAGCTTTCAATGCATCAGCAAAAACTCGACATTTCAGCGATGTTTATTAATATTTGTAATTTACATTAATTGTACATCTTTGCGCCGTACTGATACCTCAAAAGAACAAATTCCAGGTGTTGTAAGTTTCTGATAATAATTGAAATAGCGATCCCTGTGGAAAACATCCGATAGGATGGACAGGACACCTGGCCCGCTGGTCTTCACCAGTCACACTGAGTACAGGAGTCGGGAGGTCACGTTGCCGTGGTACAAGACGACGGTGAGGCCGCCCTGCTTTAGGATAAAAATGTGCCAGTGAACTGGATATATTGTACAGGGAGTTCTAAGGGATATTGCCGGAGCTCGGAGGGCTGGGTTATGGTGGGAGTGAGGGAAAGTTGGGAGTTTGTTCCCTGGAGCGTTGTTATAACTTTACAGAGTTCTATAAACCCGAGAGGGTACCAGACAGAGGGAATGCGCTCAGACCTTCACCCAGGGTTGTGACATCGAGAACCAGACGGCACAGGATTGAGGTGAGAATGTGTGGAAAGCAGAAAGTGAGAGAGAGAGAGAGAGAGAGAGAGAGAGAGAGAGAGAGAGAGAGAGAGAGAGAGAGAGAGAGAGAGGAGAGAGAGAGAGAGAGAGAGAGAGAGAGAGAGAGAGGTCAGGAAGGAGGGTTTAGAGAGAATGGAGAGGGGAGAGAGAGTGACTGGGGGAGAGGAGAGAGGTGTAAGAGGTGGGCAGAAGGAGCAGAGAAAGTGCGGGCAGAGAACGTTACTGGAAATAAGGGGAGGTGCGGGGTAGAGAGAAAGGTAGATGGGGCGGGGAAGTGCGGAACCAGGTGAATGGCGAGTAAGAAGGGGATAGACGGTAAGAGTGGTTTGTCGGTGTCTGGAGGGGTGAATATGTTTGCGACAAGAGGAGGAGATGGAGTAGGAGGAAGTGGCAGAGAGGGTGGGGAGGGAATTTGAAAGGATTTAGGAGTCAGAGTGAAGGACAGAGAAGGAAAAAATGGGGTTAGTCACTTGATTCATGTTGACTCCAATGGCTTTTGGCAGAGACCCTGGATCTTTTCAGGAATATCCGGGAAAACAGGTGCCGACTTCTCGCAGATGAAAGATGAAACGCCGATCACTATCACAAGGATTACTCCCTTCGTGCGGATCACAGTATCTACAGTCGGACGTCCCCGGGGACACATTGTACAGGAGGCCCAAGCTCACATTCCTATCCAAGAGGGGTTAAACAATTTCAACAGAGACAAAACAGCTCCAGCACAGAACCCGAGCCGAGACCGTCCCCAAGTTAATCCCATAAATTCGCTCTCTCCTAACAGCCTGTGTCGGTTCCCAAACTCATCTCACTAATCCACTCCCTCCCCACGGTCCTGTGCTAGCTCCCAGACAGATACCACGTTCCCCAATGTCCCCCTACAGCCCCTGTGTCTCTGAAACTAATCTCACTGAACCACATCCTCACCACAGTCCTCTGTCATTCCCCATACGAATCGACAGGCCCACCCTCTCTACTCTGATCTGTTTAAGTCCCCGAACAAACCCCACTGGTCCACCGTCTCACCACAGAGCTGTGGCTGTCCCGGAATTGATCCCATTGTTCCACACTCTTCCCTCAGCCGGTCCCAGATTAATCCCGTTGCCCCACACTCTAGCCGGAACTTTGTGTCTCTCTCCCAATACATCCCCTACACCGCGCTCTTCCAATAGCTTCTGGACCGCCCCCTGACGTATACCAAATGCACCCTCTCTCCCACATCCTTATCTCAGTTCGCAACTAATCCCATTAACCCACTGTTTGCCCCAGCGCCATGTATCATCTCCAATCTAATCCTCGTTTTCCTACTCTCGTCTCCTGATCTATGTAATTCACCAAACTAAACCCATTGTTTCTCCCACTCCTTACCGACCGGCGGTGCAGTCTAATCGTGAACTAATCCCATTTTCTCCAGTCAGGACTATGTGAATGCCTAACTCTCACCCCATATATCAGTACAAATCTCACCCATCTTCGCATTTTCCAATCCAGTATGCACGGGTTAAGGTACAGAAGTTTGTGGGATGCAAAGCTCTGGGAAATTACATTTATTTTATTAATGACAAGAATTGAAAACGATCTACGGAGCTTCTCTGTGTTGATTAAAGCAGGAATCTTGTGAGTGTGTGATGGGACGGTTGTGGAGGGAGATTCACTGTGTGTCTGACCCCGGGAGTGTGTGATGGGACGGTGTGGAGGGAGATTCACTCTGTGTCTGACCCCGGGGGTGTGTGATGATCCCTGTGCTACTGTGGATCTTCTCGTGCTGTAACACGTACCGCTTCATCACTTGAATTGATTTCCAGCAGCCTTGAATCACGGTTTGAACATTCTTGAATCGCTCTGCGGAAAGATGTTTCTACCGTGGATATGTAATAACACCAGTCTCTATTTGTGACCCAGCTCTTGGAACACGTTTGCTCTGGAAATCATAAACAAGGAACTGTGAGACACCGAGTGTACCTCACTTCAGACTTTCCTATCACATACACACGGTGTGTCTCTCACAAAGTGTAATTTCTCGCCATGCGGGCTGATCACGCGCACCTGAGGTAAGGCACAGAGTGAACCTTCCCCCAACCCCAACCCCGTCCAATCTCACATTAACACAACTTCCCCCCCAAACCATCCATCACACACTCCCGGGATAAAGACACCGAGGTGAATCTCGTAACCGCACTGTCCAATCGCAAACGCTGGGGTAGAGAGACAGAATGAAGTTCCCTCCAGAACGTCCCATCACAGATTCAAAGGATCGGGCACAGAGTGAAGTACCGCCCACTTCATCCACAGACTCTCCAGTCAGGCACAGAATGAGGCTTCCTCTACCCACTCCCCTGATGCACTCACGGAGTCTGACACAAACTGACGCTCGCTCCACGCCACCCCATCACAGTCCCCTATGTCACACACGTAGTGAAGCTAACTCCACCGGGCCTCGTCACAAAGACTGGGTAGGACCCAAAGTGAGTGAAGTTCCCCTCCACACTCTCCCATCGCACACAGCAACGGGTGTGCCTCTGCGCCTCTATCTCTCTCTCTCCTCTCTCTCTCTCGCTCTCTCTCTCTCTCTCTCTCTCTCTCTCTCTCTCTCTCTCTCACTCTCTCTCACTCTCTGCGCTCCTCTCACTCTCTCTGTCTCTCTCTCACTCTCTCTCACTCTCTGTCTCTCTCTCTGTCTCTCTCTCCTCTGTCTCTCTCTCTCTCTCACTCTCTCTCACTCTCTATCTGCGCTCTCTCTCTCACTCTCTCTCTGTCTCTCTCTCTCTGTCTCTCTCTCTCTGTCTCTCTCTCTCACTCTCTCTGTTTCTCTCTCTCTGTCTCTCTCTCTCTGTCTCTCTCTCTCTCACTCTCTCACTCTCTCTGCGCTCTCACTCTCTCTCTCACTCTCTCTCTGCGCGCTCTCTCTCTCTCTCACACACACTCTCTGTCTCTCTCTCTCTCTCTCTCTCTCTCACCTCTCTCTCACTCTCTCTGCGCTCTCTCTCTCTCTTTCTCTCACTCTCTCTCACTTTCTATCTGCGCTCTCTCTCACTCTCTCTCTCTGTCTCTCTCTCTCTCTGTCTCTCTCTGTCTCTCTATCTCTGTCTCTCTCTCTTTCTCTCTCTCTGTCTCTCTCTCACTCTCTCTCTCTCTGTCTCTCTCTCTCTCTGTCTCTCTCTGTATCTCTCTCACTCTCACTCTCTCTTTCTCTCACTCTCTCTGCGCTCTCTCTCTCTTTCACTCTCTCTCACTTTCTATCTGCGCCTCTCTCTCTCTCTCCTCTCTCTCTGTCTCTCTCTGTCTCTCTCTCTCTCTCTGTCTCTCTCTCTCTCTCTCTCTCTCTCTCTCTCCTCTCTCTCTCTCTCTCTCTCTCTCTCTCTCTCTCTCTCTCACTCCTCCTCTCTCTCTCTCTCTCTCTCTCTCTCTCTCTCTCTCTTCCCCCTCTCTCTCCAATCCCATTTCAAACTCCGGGAATCAGACACAGAGTGAAGCTCCTTCCAAACCGTCCTATCACACAATCGCGGATTCTGGGACAGGGTCTAGCTCCCTCTGCATTGTCTTATCACTCACTCCGGGATCAGAGGCAGATTGAGTTGTTCTTTCCAGTAAACCATCAGTCACACCAGGAGTCTCTCTACGATCCCGTAACACACTACAGGAATCAGACACAGAGTGAAGCTCCATGTGCACCGTCCCATCACACACTACCGGATTCAGACAGAGTGAAACTCTTTCTCCATGGTCCCATAACACCTTTCAAGGGTCAGGACATGGGTTGAAGCTCTCTGGGCACCGTCCCATCACACAATCCCGCTGTCAGACACAGAGTGAAGCTGGATCCATACTATCCCTGGATTCAGTGATAGTGTGAAACTTCCTGCACGCAGACCAGTCACACTCACCGGATCAAACACAGAGTGAATCACCCTTCATATCATCTCATCACACACTCCCGATATCAAGCACAGAGTGACGTCCCATCACACTATCCTGGATTCAGTGATACAGTGAAATTTCCTTCTCGTACACACTCACCGGGTCAAACACAGAGTGAATCACACTCCGATGTCAAGCAATAAGTGAGGCTTCCTCTCTCTATGCCTGCCCTGTGATGAGGAGCGGGTGAAAGAGGGGGATGATGCCTCACCTCTTTTGCTGGTCAACAATTCACATAACTGGTGACGGACATCTCTGTGCATTTGTTTAAGATCGGACAGATTAGAGTTGAGCGCAGAAAGCCCTGAATTGAAGGGTTGAGTTTAACCTCATGGTAGTTTCGGTGGCAGGTCTCCTTAGACTTACGAATCTGGAATACTGAGAGATGGTGAAGGATGTTTAGCGTTTACAGTGACACGCGAGTCAGCGTCACGCGATCGAACGGGTCACAGAGAGTGTTGTGTCAGTGTCACGGTGAAGGGTGTCACAGTGAAGGATGTGCTGGTGTCACAGAGAGAGGCAACGGAGCCACCTTGAGGGTGTGTCTGTGTCGCGCTGAGGGGTAGATGAATGTCACGGTGAAGGTTTTGTTCTTGTTACCATGAGGGTTTGCTTTCTATGCTGCGAGGCCTTTTCAACTTGCTGTGACGGACGTGTCGGTGTCACTGTGATAGGATTTCTGTGCCCCGGCGGGAGGTGTACCGGTTCACAATGAAGTGTATCTCGATGTCAAGACGAGAAAAATATCAGGGTGAGGGGCCTTTTTGTCTCTCGGTTTGTGAAGTATCTGTGTCATGGTGTGGCGTGTGCTAAGAGGGTTATGTCTGTGTCACGGCGAGAGACAAGGCATGGCCACAGTGTGTGTGAGGTTATCACGCTGAGGTGAGTCTCGGTGTCACGGAGAGTACTATGTGGGTGACATTGTGAATTTAGGTGTCAGTATCACAGTGACGGATTTCCCTGTGTCAGGGTGAGGCGTGGGTAATTGCCACAGTGAGCGGTGCATCGGTGATATGCTAAGGGACGATACTGTCTCGGTAAGGGGTGTTTACGTGACTTTTGAGACATTGTCAGGATGCGGTGCGGGGCGGATCACGTTGAGGAGCGTGAAGGTGAGACGGTGTCCAGTACCTCAGTGTCACGGTGAACAGCGTGCCTGTGTCACTGTGAAGTCTGTTTATGTGTCGACTTGAGGAGTTTATCACTGACACAGTCAGGAGCATGTCGATGTTACAGTGAGGGGTGCGTTGTGGTCAGTGTGACAGCCACGTGTGTGTCACGGCGATGGTCGTGTCAGTGTCGCGGTTAGGAGTGTATCTGTGTCTCGTTGAAGGTCGTGACCCTGACGTGTTGTTCATGGTAGAGTGAATGGCGTCTCGATGTCAGGACGAGTCTTGATTGTGTTACGGTAAAGGCCGTGTCTTCATCACGGTTAGAGGTGTGTCCGTGTATTGGTGATGGGTTTTAGTCGGTGTCATGGTGGAGTTTTACAATAACAATTCATTCCACTCTCTTTATTTCCGGTCTGACTCCTCCGGGAGACCGTTCCACTCACCATGGATCGAGAGACCGGCCACTATCCCGATGAGGGAGGTCATAACTAGGCAGAGTAGAAAGATCTGACGGTACGTTCTCCTTCCTATGTCTCTCTTCGGCTCCTGGTCATGAGCAGCTGTGGAGAGACCACACCACCATAAGAGCAACAGAAACAGCAGACTAGGCAATTCGGGACATCGAGTGTGTTCTGTCATTCACTAATGGGCTGATCCAATTCTTCCAGTCATCTCCGCTCCCCTGTCTTCTCCCCATACCCTTTGATGCCCTGGCTAATCAATAACTTATCTATCTCTTGTTAATGCACTCAATGACATGGCCGCCACAGTCACTCGTGGCAACAACTTCCGCAGAATTGCCACCGTCTGACTAAATTAATTTCTTTACATCTCCGTTCTAAATGGTCATCCTTTAACCCTGAGTTTCTGTCCTCTTGCCCTAGACTCCCCCTACCATGGGAAACATTTTGCCATATCTAATCTGTTCAGAGCCTTTAACATTTGGAATGCCTCCACGTGATTCCCCCCCCTCATTCTCCTGAACTCCAGGAATACAGTCCCAGAGCGGACAGACGTTGCTCATACGGTAACCCTTTCATTCCTGGAATCATTCTCGTGAATCTCTCTGAACCTTCTGCAAAGTCAGAATATCCTTTTAAAAATACGGAGCACAGAACGGCACACAATATTCCACGAAGTGTCCTTATGGAGCCTGAACACCACACCACTGTTCTTGTACTCTGTAATTCTAGAATTGATTGCTAACATTACATTCCGCTTGTGCATCACCGACTCAACCTGGAGAATAATTTATAGGGCATCTTGCACAAGGATTCATTTGACGCAATCCTGCCGTACATTTCCCTGAGACGGCTCGTTAGCAGTTAATGCTTTCATTTTCCTGCAAGATAGCTTCATAATACCCCCTTACTGCAATTAAACGCTTTCGTAACTTGTCTGTCCCTCTCCAACGTTATTTTAAGTGAGAAAGTATTGTGGACTAGGACCCCAAATTCCCTTTGATCCTCCAGACAGCCAAGAGTGTTTCAATTAGTACTATATTCTGCCTGCATATTAGAGCTAGCAAAATGGAGCACCTCGCTCTCAGCTCGTTTGAACTCAATCTGCCACTTCTCCACTCAGTTCTGCATTCTATCAGTCTCCCGTTGCAACCTGTGACAGTACTCCGCATTATCAACAACACCCCAAACTTCGTGTCATCATCACATATACTCACCCTTCACTCAATTTCCTCATCCAGGGCATTAATAAAAATCACGATGAGTAGGGTACTAGAACTGGCACCTGAGTTACTTCATCTGTCACCGACCTCCATGCAAGGCTTATTGAGAAATTCAGGAAGCATGAAATCCAATGCAGCATTGCTTTCTGAACCCAGTACTGGCTTTGCAACAGAAGGCATAGACGGGTCATATTCTGGCTTGAAGGTTGGTGACCAGTGTTGTGCCTCAACGATCAGTTCAGGGACCCCTTACGCTTTGTGATTTTTACAAATGAACTGGATGAGGAAGTTAAGAGATGGATGGTAAATCTGATGAGGACACGAAGATTGGGGTGGTGTGGATAGAGTGGAGGGCTGTCAGAGGGCACAGTGAGACATCCATAGGATGCAATCCTGGACGAAGAAGTGTCAGATGGATTTCATCCCTGGTAAGTATATTTGACTTACTAATGTAAACCATGATTGCAGAATATAGCAATAATGGTAAGTCTCTTGGCAGTGTGGATTATCAAAGGGATTTGGGGGTTCGAGACGGTAGGACACTGAAAGCTGTGGCGCATGTTGACTCTGTCACTGAGAGGGCACTCGGTACATTGGCCTTCATCAACCGTGTAATTGAATTCAATAACCGAGAGGTAATGTTACAGCTGAACAGGAACCTGATCAGGCACCACTTAGAGTATTTTGCCCCGTTCAAAGACTTGGATACTATTACCTAGCTTTTCTGTTCTTCTTGACGAGATCTTGAACAGCCTTTGTACACCACGGTTCCTGTACCATGTCATCCTTCCCCTGTCTCATTGGAACGTACCTATGCAGAATGCCACGGAAAGAACCCCTGAACATTTGCCACATTGCTGCCGTACATTTCCTTTGGAACAACTGTTACTAATAATGCTCCCTAATTCCCGCCAGGCAGCTTCATGTTTCCCTTACTCCAAGTAAAGCATTCCTAACGTGTCCGCCTCTATCCTCTTCAATGCTATGGCAAAGGAGATAGTATTCTGATCACTTCTTCCAAAATGCTCTCCCACTGAGAGACCAGACTCCTGACCAGGTTCATTTCCCAATACCAGATCAAGTACATACTCTGCTCCTGTAGGCCTATCTACATATAATGTCAGGAAACCTTCTTGAACACACCTCACCAACTCCACCCCATCTAAATCCCTTGCTCTATGGAGTTAACAATCAACATTTGGACTTTTAAAATCTCACAACCAGGATATTATTATGATATTATTACAACTTTCCAGAATCTGTCTCCATATCCGCACTTCTATGTCCTTGCTACTATCGGGTGGTCAATTAAAACACCCAGTAGCCTGACCCTTTAGTGTTTCTAACTCCCACGGTCAGAGTCTAGGCAGACAATCCCTCCATGTTTTCCTCCTTTTCTGCAACCGTGATTCAATCTCTGAATCAACAGTGTCACGTCCCCATCATCCCACCCCCCATCCCTGCCCGTTCCGGTTTGCTCATATTGGTAGATACAATGTACGCTGAATTTTAACAAATCAATTAATAAGATCCCAGATGGTCGATTGAAGATCTGGAAGATTGAAGAGCGGGAGTTAGGGAGAGGCAGAGAAGGAATGGAGCGCTGAGACGGGAGGCAGAGAAGGAATGGAGCGCTGAGACGGGGAGCAGAAAGGAATGGCGCGCTGAGACGAGGAGGCAGAGAAGGAATGGAGCGCTGAGACGGGGAGGCAGAGAAAGGAATGGAGCGCTGAGACGCAGAGGCAGAGAAGGAATGGCGCGCTGAGACGGGGAGGCAGAGAAGGAATGGAGCGCTGAGACGCGGAGGCAGAGAAGGAATGGCGCGCTGAGACGGGGAGGCAGGGGAAGGAATGGCGCGCTGAGACGGGGAGGCAGAGAAGGAAAGGAGCGCTGAGACGAGGAGGCAGAGAAGGAATGGAGCGCTGAGACGGGGAGGCAGAGAAGGAATGGAGCGCTGAGACGGGGAGGCAGAGAAGGAATGGCGCGCTGAGACGGGGAGGCAGAGAAGGAATGGCGCGCTGAGACGGGGAGGCAGAGAAGGAATGGAGCGCTGAGACGGGGAGGCAGAGAAGGAATGGAGCGCTGAGACGGGGTGGCAGAGAAGGAATGGAGCGCTGAGACGAGGAGGCAGAGAAGGAATGGAGCGCTGAGACGAGGAGGCAGAGAAGGAATGGCGCGCTGAGACGGGGAGGCAGAGAAGGAATGGCGCGCTGAGACGGGGAGGCAGAGAAGGAATGGAGCGCTGAGACGGGAGGCAGAGAAGGAATGGAGCGCTGAGACGGGGAGGCAGAGAAGGAATGAAGCGCTGAGACGGGGAGGCAGAGAAGGAATGGAGCGCTGAGACGGGGTGGCAGAGAAGGAATGGCGCGCTGAGACGGGGAGGCAGAGAAGGAATGGAGCGCTGAGACGGGGTGGCAGAGAAGGATGGAGCGCTGAGACGGGGAGGTAGAAGGGAATATAGTGAGAATAGAAGAGAGAATGGGAGGGAGATGCCCGGTGGCGTGAGACACAGGGAAATTTGTCGGGTTAATTTGACGGGGGAGGACAGATCAGACACTCGTAGAAGATGCAGCGTACAGAGAATTGAACAAGGCTATGAGCAAGGGCTCAGATTG
>NW_026779652.1:25903-83839 GCF_030144855.1 Hypanus sabinus
TCTGTAATTCTAGAAGTGATTGCTAACATTACATTCCGCTTGTGCATCACCGACTCAACCTGGAGAATAATCTATAGGGCATCTTGCACAAGGATTCATTTGACGCATTCCTGCCGTACATTTCCCTGAGAACAGCTGTTACCAGTTAATGCTTCCATTTTCCTGCCAGATAGCTTCATAATACCCCTTACTGCAATTAAACGCTTTCGTAACTTGTCTGTCCCTCTCCAACGTTATTTTAAGTGAGAAAGAATTGTGGACTAGGACCCCAAGTTCCCTTTGATCCTCCAGACAGCCAAGAGTGTCTCAATTAGTACTATATTCAGCCTGCATATTAGAGCTAGCAAAATGGAGCACCTCGCTCTCAGCTCGTTTGAACTCAATCTGCCACTTCTCCACTCAGTTCTGCATTCTATCAGTGTCCCGTTGCAACCTGTGACAGTACTCCGCATTATCAACAACACCTCCAAACTTCGTGTCATCATCACATATACTCACCCTTCACTCAATTTCCTCATCCAGGGCATTAATAAAAATCACGATGAGTAGGGTACTAGAACTGGCACCTGAGTTACTTCATCTGTCACCGACCTCCATGCAAGGCTTATTGAGAAATTCAGGAAGCATGAAATCCAATGCAGCATTGCTTTCTGAACCCAGTACTGGCTTTGCAACAGAAAGCAAAGAGTGGTTTTAGACGGGTCATATTCTGCTTGAAGGTTGGTGACCAGTGTTGTGCCTCAACGATCAGTTCAGGGACCCCTTACGCTTTGTGATTTTTACAAATGAACTGGTTGAGGAAGTTAAGAGATGGGATGGTAAATCTGATGAGGACACGAAGTTTGGGGGGTGGTGTGGATAGAGTGGAGGGCTGTCAGAGGGCACAGTGAGACATCCATAGGATGCAATCCTGGACGAAGAAGTGTCAGATGGATTTCATCCCTGGTAAGTATATTTGACTTACCAATGTGAACCATGATTGCAGAATATAGCAATAATGGTAAGTCTCTTGGCAGTGTGGATTATCAAAGGGATTTGGGGGTTCGAGACGGTAGGACACTGAAAGCTGTGGCGCAGGTTGACTCTGTCATTGAGAGGGCACTCGGTACATTGGCCTTCATCAACCGTGAAATTGAATTCAATAACCGAGAGGTAATGTTACAGCTGAACAGGAACCTGATCAGACACCATTTGGAATATTTTGCCCCGTTCAAAGATTTGGATACTATTACCTAGCTTTTCTGTTCTTCTTGACGAGATCTTGAACAGCCTTTGTACACCACGGTTCCTGTACCCTGTCATCCTTCCCCCTGTCTCATTGGAACGTACCTATGCAGAATGCCCCGTAAAGAACCCCTGAACATTTGCCACATTGCTGCCGTACATTTCCTTTGGAACAACTGTTACTAAATAATGCTCCCTAATTCCCGCCAGGCAGCTTCATGTTTCCCCTTACTCCAAGTAAAGCATTCCTAACGTGTCCGCCTCTATCCCTCTTCAATGCTATGGCAAAGGAGATAGTATTCTGATCACTTCTTCCAAAATGCTCTCCCACTGAGAGACCAGACTCCTGACCAGGTTCATTTTCCCAATACCAGATCAAGTACATACTCTGCTCCTGTAGGCCTATCTACATATTATGTCAGGAAACCTTCTTGAACACACCTCACCAACTCCACCCCATCTAAATCCCTTGCTCTATGGAGTTAACAATCAACATTTGGGACTTTAAAATCTCACACCAGGACATTATTATGATATTATTACAACTTTCCAGAATCTGTCTCCATATCCGCACTTCTATGTCCTTGCTACTATTGGGTGGTCAATTAAAACACCAGTAGCCTGACCCTTTAGTGTTTCTAACTCCCACGGTCAGAGTCTAGGCAGACAATCCCTCCATGTTTTCCTCCTTTTCTGCAACCGTGATTCAATCTCTGATCAAAAGTGTCACGTCCCCATCATCCCACCCCCCCATCCCTGCCCGTTCCGGTTTGCTCATATTGGTAGATACAATGTACGCTGAATTTTAACAAATCAATTAATAAGATCCCAGATGGTCGATTGAAGATCTGGAAAATTGAAGAGCGGGAGTTAGGGAGAGGCAGAGAAGGAATGGAGCGCTGAGACGGGGAGGCAGAGAAGGAATGGAGCGCTGAGACGGGGAGGCAGAGAAGGAATGGCGCGCTGAGACGGGGAGCAGAGAAGGAATGGAGCGCTGAGACGAGGAGGCAGAGAAGGAATGGAGCGCTGAGACGAGGAGGCAGAGAAGGAATGGAGCGCTGAGACGAGGAGGCAGAGAAGGAATGGCGCGCTGAGACGGGGAGGCAGAGAAGGAATGGAGCGCTGAGACGGGGAGGCAGAGAAGGAATGGAGCGCTGAGACGCGGAGGCAGAGAAGGAATGGAGCGCTGAGACGGGGAGGCAGAGAAGGAATGGAGCGCTGAGACGGGGAGGCAGAGAAGGAATGGCGCGCTGAGACGGGGAGGCAGAGAAGGAAGGAGCGCTGAGACGGGGAGGTAGAAGGGAAGATAGTGAGAGTAGAAGAGAGAATAGGGAGGGAGATGCCGGGTGGCGTGAGACCCCAGGGAAAGTTGTCGGGTTAATTTGACGGGGGAGGACAGGTCAGACACTCGTAGAAGATGCAGCGTACAGAGAATTGAACAAGGCTCTGAGCAAGGGCTCAGATGGTAGACGGTTCTGGACAATGATGTGCAAACAAAGGTGATCTCTTTGAATGCAGAGGACTGATCAGTTCTGGATGGCTGATGCAATATAGTCAAAGTTTGACAGGTTGGGACTATATTCCTTGGAGTGCAGGGGGGACATTTCAGAGGTATTTAAAATCACGAGGTGCAGAAACAGAGTGAGGACGCAGAGGCATTTTATATCGTGTGGGAGAAACGAGGTCCGGAGCTCACAGGTCTAAGTTGAGAGTGGAAAGAAGGAAAGACATTGAAATGGGGAGACGAGTAACAATCATCTGTTACCCAGATGGTGGTCAGTCCAGGGCAAAAACTGCCAGAGGTATTGGTCGAGGCAGATGCATTAGAAACCTGGACTCTTGGGATTTGACACGTGACCCCTTCAGAATGGCGACACTACTGTGGACTCTGAACTGACAGTGTTGTGACTCGCAGCTCGCCGGGTCCCGGGGCAATGGGAGGATCCTCACCCTCATCGGTGAGGAATTCATCTTTCCCACTGTTCAACTTTGAGTCGGTGGAGGTCTGACGGTCTGGTAAAAAAGTGTGAGAATAGGAGAAAAAGAAAAAGGAGGAGAGACCAGTATATAATGGGGGAGGGGTGAGGACAGAGAGACAGGAAGAGTGCTGAAAGAGAGGGCTGAGAGGATTGGAAGTGTGAGAGAGTGGTGGAAGTGAGGGAAGAGAGCCGAGGAGACAGAGCATGTTGAGTGAGGATGAGAAGTGTAAATGTAGTGAGGAGTGAGCGACTGGAGCGAGGGCGAGAAGATGGGGAGGGAATGGGACGAGAAACGGGAAGGACAGAGAGAGGGAACGGTGTAAAGGGAGCGAAGTTATGCCTGAAGTGGAGTGAGACTGGTGCGACGGATAGGGAAAGAGACGGTGAGAGTGCGGATTGGGAGGATAAATTTCGGAGGCAGAGGGGTGCGAGACAAAGGAAGCGAGAGGGAAAGAGAGAGAGGGTAAAGAGAGAGGGTGAAGAGAGAGAGTGAAGAGAGGGGTGAGAGCGTGAGGGAGAGCAAGGCCTGGTGAATACAGAGGGGCAGAGGATGAGGAGGGGAAGTTGATCCGGAAATTGGCAGAGATCGAGAGGAGACGAACGTGGACAGAGACTGAGATAGGAGGGTGCGGAAGCGGAGGGACGAAGTGAGGGTAGTGAGAGAAAGAGTGCGTGAGGACAGTGAGAACGGTAAAGTGGGAATGTGAGAGAGAGAGAGAGAGAGAGAGAGAGAGAGAGAGAGAGAGAGAGAGAGAGAGCAGAGGGTGTGGGGAAGGGGCGAGTGGGGAAAGGAATTAGATGTATGGGAAATGGCAACAGAGAGAGCGGTAGGAGTAGAAGGGGAGAGATGTGGAAAAGACAGAGATGTGCTGGGAAAGTGGAGAAAGCGTGAGAAGGATGGAGATATAAAAGCATTAGTAGGACAGAGGTATGAAAAGAGGATGAGAGAGCATTAGCGTGTGAAAGATGGGGGAAGAAAGAGCGAGTCGGGGTAGACAGAGGAATGAGAGAGTGTGGTTCGAACGGGGAGAAGGTTGTTGACGTTTTATAAAGATCTCCTTCCTCACCGCATCTTTCCACTCTCCTCCCTCCAGCCACCTTAACGCTGCATCACACACTCCCGGTATCAGACTCAGAGTGAAGTTTCCTCTATACACTCCAAAGAAACACCCCTGTGGTCAGACACTGATTGACTGTCCATCGACACCGTCCGATCACACACTCCCGGGCACAAACACGGATTAAATCTCCCTCCACTCCGCCCCATTAGCCACTGCCGTGGTCAGAAAGTGAGTGAATCTCCCTACACCGTCCAATCGCACACTCAGGGTTCAGACACAGAGTGAAGCTCCCTCTACACCGACCCGTCATACACTCCCAGTGGAGGAATCAGAGTGAATCTCCCTTCACACGGGCCTATCAGACATTCCCGGGGACAGACACAGAGTAAATCTCCCTCCACACCTTCCCACCACACCTTTCCACCACACACTCCCCGGGTCAGACGCAGAGTGAATCTCCCTCCACACCGTCCCAGCACACACTCCCGGGGTCAGAAAGAGATTGAACTCTCTCCGCCCGTCACTGTCTCACTCACTTCTCGATGAAGACCATGAGTCAGGTTTAACGGGCTGCACGTTGATGTAATCCTCACTGTCGTCCATCGTGTCGAGGATACTCTGCGTCTCGAGCTCAGCGAAGGGAAGTAACCGTTGTCAGAGGAAGCCCGTGTTGAGAAGGGGATCAGAGCGACTTCAACAATCACCAGATGAGCGTTGATAAAGCGAGAAGCCGTGAGCAGAGGGAGGATGTGCTGGGGAAGGAGGAGATTGAGGGTGTGAAAGGAGTTCGTCTGGACCGTTGAGAGTGCCGGGTGGAAGATTAGTGAGAATGTGGAGAAATAAAGGGAGGGGTCAGGGGTATATCAGGGTTTGGCGGAAAAGAGAGACGTATGATACTGGGTCAGTAAGTGGGAGCGCAATAAATAAGGGGAAGGCGAGAGAAGAGTCGAAATATAGAGGGTGGATTTCTGCAGAAGATTTAGGCGAGAGTGAGAAAACAGAAGGCGAACTAACTGGGGAATGCAGGGGAAGGAGAGAGAGAGAAACGACAGGCAAGGGGCGAAGGAAGAGAGGGAGGAGAGATGCAGGAAAGTGACGATTGAGGGTGAAGTAATATGGAATTTGTAGGGACATTAGAAGAAAGGATTGAGAAAGGAATGGAAGAGGGGAAGAGTGAGGGATAACGATTGAACAGGGAGGGAAAGACGGACGGATATATTGTCACTCATTCAGAGCCTCTATTGTCAGACAGATTTGCATCGAATACCCCACCTCCTCCCCAGCCTCCAGTCGATTCCTGGTTTGAGCGTCAACGCTCCCATTCATTCGCTTATCTCCGGGGCTTCAGACCCTCTGTGCTCTGGAAACCACGGCCCCTGGCAACACGCAACACCCTCCTAAGTAAGCGTGCCCCCTCCCTCCGGGAAGACGGCAAATAATAGATTGCCATTTTTAGACTATGTAGTACTTATCAAAGAAAGCGGACATTTAGATATTGAAGTTTACAGGAAACCAACACGCGCTACACGCTGTCTGAGTATTGACTCTCTTCACCCAAGAGAACAGAAGCTGTGGGTTGTTGGTATTTCGGAGAAGTGTTGAAAGCGTGCAGCTGCATCGACTGGGCCGTCACAGAGACAGCCAAAAATAAAAAATAGCAGCGACGTCAGCCCAACAGAAGGAACTTCAGCAGTTCTCACAAAAACCCTCCATCCCCTTCCGTCTATCATTTTCTCTCTCTGCGTCCCTTACTATCTCCCTATTTCTCTCCCATGAATGCCTCTAACCCGGATCAATTTCGCTTCCCTCGCCATCTCCCTCCTTTTTCCGGCACTCTCTCTCTCTCTCTCTCTCTCTCTCCTCTCTCTCTCTCTCTCTCTCTCTCTCTCTCTCTCTCTCTCTCTCTCTCTCTCTCTCTCTCCTCTGCCTTTCTGTCTCACTGCCCTCCTCACTAAGCCTTCTTTCTTTTGGCTCTCATTCCTATTTACAGCACTTTCCCACTTCCCACTCTCTCCCGATCACACTGAACGTTCAACGGACTGAAATGTGACCGGACTGTCTCCTGGACTGATGAGATTAGTTACATTCAGCACAATCAGCAAGGGGGCGGTGAATGAAAAGGGTGGCTTTTAAAATAAGGGCGGTGGCATTGTGACTAAGGGGTGGTGGTGCGGGAAGCGATGTGCTGGAGCGGGGGTGTGTGTGTGTGTGTGTGTGTGTGTGTGTGTGTATGTGTGTGAGAGAGAGAGAAAGAGAGAGAGAGAGAGAGAGAGAGAGAGAGAGAGAGAGAGAGAGAGAGACAGACAGATAGACAGAGAGAGAGAGAGAGAGAGAGAGAGAGAGAGACAGAGAGAGACAGACAGATAGACAGAGAGAGAGAGAGAGAGAGAGAGAGAGAGAGAGAGAGAGAGACAGACAGACAGACAGACAGACAGACAGACAGACAGACAGACAGACAGAGTGGGCGCTTCGGCACCGTCCGAACAAACACACAAACACTCCCGGGGTGAGACATCATTGCATCCTCCTCCACACACCCCATCACACACTCCAAAGGGGCAGAAACAGAGACAAGCTCCCGCGCAGCACACATTCCCGGAAACAGACACAGAGTGAATCTGCCGCCACACAGACCTATAACACAGTAACGGATACAGAAACAGTGCGACTCCCCCTCTTCACTCCCTCTCTCCCCTCTCACCAATCACCAGCACACTTCAGCGTTCCTGTCGTCTCCTATTATGAGTCTGTCTCAGAGAAAGTATGTGAGTGTGAGACAAGATGTAGAGCTGAGGAGAGAGGAGGGGGCGGGGAGGGTGGTCTGTGAAGGAGTGTTGAGTTTCCAGTCACTGGGAGGAAGTGGTGCAGAACCACACGACCGGCCTGTGCTCGCAGAGACGCAGAGAAGCTGAGAAGCGAGAGATAGCTATCCGGTGGAAGTGAACAGAAATAATACCAACGGTGTGGAGAGAGCTTAAACGTGTTTCTGACCCCGGGAGTGAGTGATGGGACGGTGTGGAGGGAGAATCACTCTGTTTCTGACCCCGGGAGTGAGTGATGGGACGGTGTGGAGGGAGATTCACTCAGTATCTTACCCCGGGAGTGTGTGATGGGACGGTGTGGAGGGAGATTCACTCTGTGTCTGACCCCGGGAGTGAGTGATGGGACGGTGTGGAGGGAGATTCACTCTGTTTCTGACCCCGGGAGTGAGTGATGGGACGGTGTGGAGGGAGATTCACTCTGTTTCTGACCCCGGGAGTGTGTGATGGGACGGTGTGGAGGAATAATCACTCTGTCTGACCACGGGAGTGTGTGATGGGACGGTGTGGAGGGAGATTCACTCTGTGTCTGACCCCGGGAGTGTGTGATGGGACGGTGTGGAGGGAGATTCACTCTGTGTCTGACCCCGGGAGTGTGTGATGGGACGGTGTGGAGGGAGATTCACTCTGTGTCTGACCCCGGGAGTGTGTGATGGGACGGTGTGGAGGGAGATTCACTCTGTGTCTGACCCCGGGAGTGTGTGGTAGGATGTGTTGGTGAGAGATGGGATGTAGTGCAGGGAGTTTCACTCTGCAGTGTACATATCTTCTGTGTATCTGACGCACAGTCAAGATCCCAAAAGACAACCCAGCACATATGAACTACATAAGACACAGAATAAAGCTGTTTCCATATCGGCCGATCAATGAAACCCGGGTTCAGAATCAGATTGAAGCTCCATCCACACCGTCCCATCATACACCCCGGGGTCAGACGTTGTCACTCACACCCGTCGTCAGTCACAGACTGAGTCTCTCTCCGCACGTCTTTCCACCCCTCTTATCTCTGGAAGGAGACCGTGAGTCCGTTTCTTTTTTTAAATTCATATTCTTGTAAGCCTTGCTGTCGTCCATTCTGCCGAGGTTTCTTTGCGGCTCTGAGCTCAGAAAGTGGAAGAAACTGTTGTGAGAGAAAGCCGTTATTGACAGGCGAGTTTGACTGACATCAACAAACACTAGATGACGGGCTGATAAAGAGAGAGGCCGAGATTAGGGGGTGAAGGCCCCGGGCAGGACGGAGACTGAGGGTGTGAAGGCGGGTGATCTCGAGAGATGAGAGTGGCGGGGCGAGGAGCAGTGGGAGTGGGGAGGCAAAGGCGGAGTTTACTTAACCCTAACCTTGTAAAATTCAATATCCAAATGTCCACTTACTTACTACACTGTCTAAAAATGGCAATCTATTGTTCTGACGTCGCTTCTCACTTTCCAGGGTCAGACACAGAGAGAAGCTCCCTTGAATGTCCCAACTTCCAGTAATTCCCTCCCACTCCCTTCCCTAATCCCAGTTTTAATCACTGGAATTTAGAAGATAAGGGGGGACCTTATTGAAACATATAAAATTCGAAATGGATTGGACAGGCTGGATGCAGGAAGATTGATTCCAATGTTGGGGAAGTGTAGAACGAGGGGTCACAGTTCAAGGCTAAAGGGGAAGCCTTTTAGTACCGATATGAGGAAAAGCTTCTTCACAGAGAGAGTGGTGAATCTGTGGGATTCTCCGCCACAGGAAACATTTGAGGCCGGTTCATTGGCTATCTTTAAGAGCAAGTTAGATATGGCCCTTGTGGCTAAAGGGATCAGGGGGTATGGAGACAAAGCAGGGATAGGGTTCCGAGTTGGATGATCATCCAATTTTCTATGTGTCTATGTTTCTATTATTTGCCGTCTTCTCGGAGGGAGGGGGCTCGCCTACTTCGGAGGGTGTTGCGGGTTGTCCAGGGGCCGTGGATTCAAGAGCACAGAGGTTCAAAAGCCCCGGCGTTAAGCAGAGCAATGGGAGAGCTGACGCTCACATCAGAAATTAACTGTAGGTTGGGTTGGGGAGGAGTATTCGTTGTAAATCTTTGGATGAGTGACAATATATCCATCCGTCTTTCTCTCTCTGTTTACTCATCATCCATCAATCTTCCCTTCTTCCATTCCTTTCTCTCTCCATTCTTCTCTTCAAATGTATCAAATACTGTATTCCATCTCCCTCAGTAGCCCCTTCACTGCACCTCTCCCTCCTCTCTGTAGCGCTTTATCTTCTCCCTCTCTTCCTTAGCCCCTCCCTCTCTCTCTCTCTCTCTCTCTCTCTCTCTCTCTCTCTCTCTCTCTCTCTCTCTCTCTCTCTCTCTCTCTCTCTCTCTCTCTCTCTCTCTCTTTCTCGTGCTGTCACCAAAGATCTCGCTCTCTGTTTTCTCACTGTCTCCCCCAATTTCTGTACAGGAGTCCTGCCTCTCTCGCCTTACCTCCTACTTTCTCCTCGCAGTATCCCACGTCTCTCTTTCCTACAAGCCCTCTCCTTCCCCTCTCTGTTTTTCCCCACTCTCACTAATCTTCCTCCAGCTACTCTTATCGGTACAGACCAACCCCTCTAACACCCTCAATCTTCCTTTACCCCAACACTTCCTCCGCCTGCTCTCGGCTCCTCTCTTTTTCAGCCGTTCACCTGGTGTTTGTTTTTCTCGCTGAGCTCAGAGACGCAGGGGATCCTCGACAGGATGGACGACAGCGAGACTTACAGGAAAATGCAGATCGTAAAACCGAACTCACCGTCTCCATCGGGAGGTGAGTAGGACAGAGAAGGAGGAAGTGAGCTTCCGTCCTTTTCTGACCCAGGGACTGTGTGATGAGACAATGTGGAGGGAGATTCACTCTGTATCTGACCTCGGGAGTGTGTGATGAGACAATGTGGAGGGAGATTCACTCTGTGTCTGACCCCGGGAATGTGTGATGGGACGGTGTGGAGGGACATTCACTCTGTGTCTGACCCCGGGGGTGTGTGATGGGACGGTGCGGAGGGAGATTCCCCGTGCGTCTGACCCCGAGAGTGTGTGATGGAACGGTGTGGTGGGAGATTCACTCTGTGTCTGACCCCTGTCAATGTTCCTTCACTCATCGTCTTCCATCCATTCCTTCTCTCTCTCTCTCTCTCTCTCTCTCTCTCTCTCTCTCTCTCTCTCTCTCTCTCTCTCTCTCTCTTCGCCAGTGAGCTCCCCCTCTCTCACTCCCCTTAATTTTTCTGCAGGATGCAGGTATCTCTATGTGAACACCCTCTCTCCTCACATCGCCCCTGTCTGACCCCAGTACACCTCGTCTCTGTTTCCCCAAAGCCATTTCCTTCCGCTCAAGCTGGTCTCTGTTTCTCGCCACTCTCACTACTCTTCCTCCAGCCTCTCTCATCTCTCCAGACCACCCCCTCTCACACCCTCGATCTCCCTCTTCCCCAGCACTTTCTGCCCCTGCTCTCGGCTCCTCCCTTTATCAGCTACTCATCTGGTGTCTGTTTGTCTCGCTGAGCTCAGAGACGCAAAGGATCCTGCGCAGGGTGGACGACAGCGAGACTTACATGAATGTGCAGCTCGTAAAGTTGGACTCACTGTCTCCATCGGGAGGTGAGTAGGGCAGAGACGGGGGGGGGAGCATCAATCTCTTTCTGACCCCAAGGGTATGTGATGGGACGGTGTGAAGGGATCTTCTCTCTGTGTCTCACGCATAATGTCTGATGGGACGGTGTGGTGGGAGATTTACTTTGAGTCTGACCCCGGGGTTAGGTGATGAGAAAGTGTGGAAAGAGCTTCTCTCTGTGTCTCACCCTAGGAGTGTGTGATGGGACGGTGTGGAAGGAGCTTGACTCTGCGTCTGACCAGGCAGAGTGTAACGTGATGGCTTTGAGGATGCTTTACCGTGCGTCTGACCTCGGAAATGTGTGATGGGAAGGTGTGGAGGGAGCTTCACACTGTGCCTGAAACCCATACTGTTAAAGGTCTAGATGTGTTAAATATGTTCAGGAATTTTTTTTTTCTAAATCACAGGTCTGTTGAGAAAAAAAGGATAGTATGTGTTAATGTTTGTCCTCCTGACGAACAGAGTGGTCGGCTATGTATGGAAACAAAAGAAGATGGAGAGATGTTAAGTGTTTAAAATAAAGCTCAAAAAGTAAGCCGGGAAATTTTACCGGTAAGTTTTACATCGGTAGTAGGTAAATTATTGGAAGGAATAATAAGAGAGAGTATCTACAAGTATTTGTGTAGACAGGTATTTATTAGAAGTTTTGAGCGTGATAGGTCATGTTTAACCAATCTATTAGAGTTTGTCGAGGAAGTTACCAAGAAAGTGGATAAAGGGAAGGCAGTGGATGTTTTAGACATGGACTTCAGTTAGGCCTTTGACAATGTCCCGCATTAGAGGTCAGTTAGGAGGATTCAGTCACTAGGTATACATGGAGAGGTAGTAAATTGGATTAGACATTGGCTCAATGGAAGAAGCCTGAGAGTGGTACTGGAGGATTGCTTCTCTGAGTGGAGGCCTGTGACTAGTGGTGTGCCGCAGGGATCAGTGCTGGGTCCATTGTTTTTTGTCATCTATATCAATGATCTGGACGATAACGTGGCACATTGTATCATCAAATTTGCTGATGATACAAAGATGGGAGGTGTAATAGACAGTGAGGAAGGTTGTCATAGCTTTCAGAGGGATTTGGAGCAGTTGGAAGAATAGACAGAAAAATGGCAGATGGCGTTTAACGCGGACAAGTGTGAGATTTTGCTCTTCGGAAGGACAGACCAAGCTGGAACATACAAGGTAAATGGTCGGACATTGAGGAGTGCAGTGGAACAGAGGGATCTGGGAGTACAGATATATAATTTACTAAAAGTGCCGTCACAGGTGGATAGGGTCGTCAAGAGAGCTTTTGGTACATTGGCCTTTATAAATCAAAGTATTGAGTATAAGAGTTGGAATGTAATGATGAGGTTGTATAAGATACTGGTGAGACCGAATTTGCAGGATTGTGTACAGTTTTGGTCACCGAATTATAGGAAGAATATTAATAAGGTTGAAAAGTGCAGAAAATGTTTACAAGGATATTGACAGGACTTGCAAAACTGAGTTACAGAGAAAGGTTGTATAGGTTAGACTTTATTCCTTGGGGCGTAGAAGATGAGAGGTGATTTGATAAAGGTGTATACAATTATGATTGGTACAGATATAATGAATGCACCAGGCTTTTTCCAATGAGGTTACGTGATAAAAAAAAAAAAAAAACAAGTCATGGTTTAAGGGTTAAGGGGGAAAAGGTTAAAGGGAACATGGTGGGGGTATTTCTTCGCGCACAAAGTGGTAAGAGTGCAGTCTGAGCTGCCAGATGAAGTGGTGAATGTGTGCTGACTTTTCCCATTTAAGAAAGACGGACAGGAGAATGGATGAGAGGGGTATGCAGGGATATGGCCCAGGGGCAGGTCAGTGGGACTAGGCAGAAAAATGGTTTGGCACAGCCGAGAAGGGCCAAAAGGCCTGTTTCTCTTCTGTAATGTTCTATGGTTCTATGGAGGGGTAGGTAATGGGGCGGTGAGGCGTGAGTGTCACTCTGTGTCTGATCACGGATGTGTGCGACGTGACAGTATGGAGTGAGATTCTCTCCCTTTGTAACCCCGGGAGTGGTTAATGACGGTGCCGAGGCGCTCTCTCTCTCTCTCTCTCTCTCTCTCTCTCTCTCTCTCTCTCTCTCTCTCTCCCCTAATTTCTCCCCTAATACACCCTTTCTCGCCTTACTTCCCCCTTTCTCTTCGCAGTATCCCACGTCTCTCTTCTCGCCAAGCCCTATACTTCCCCTCACTCTCTCCTCCCTCTGTTTCTCCCCACTCCCTAATCATCCTCCAGCCACTCTCATCGGTCCAGAGCAACCCCTCTCACACCCTCAATCTCCCTTTACCCCAGCAGTTCCTCCCCCTGCAATCGGCTCCTCTCTTTATCAGCTGCTCATCTGCTGTTTGTTTGTCTCGCTGAGCTCAGAGACGCAGAGGATCCTCGACAGGATGGACGACAGCGAGACTTACATGAATGTGCAGAACGTACAACCCGACACTCGGACTCCATCGAGAGGTGATTGGGGAAAAAATGGAGGGAGCGAGTTCAATCTCTGTCTGATGGGACGGTGTGGTGGGAGCTTCACTTTTGTCTGAGTCTGGGAAAGTGTCTTCTCTTTATCTCTCTTTCTCTGTGTCTGTCTGTCGGTCCCTCTCTCTCTCTCTCACACACACACACACACACACACACACACACACCTGCTCCAGCACATCGCTTTGCCGCACCGCATCCCGCTCAGCTACCCACTTAGCCACTCGCCCCCGCCCATCCATTTCCAAAGCCCCCATTACCGTTCACCTTTCCCCTTACTTACTGTGGAGGATGTAACTGATCCCCACTGTCCATTGGGCGGCGCTTTTCCCGGGAACGGGACAGACGGCCCGGTCACATTTCAATCCGGTAACTTTCACTGTGAGCGGGAGAGAGTGGGAAGAGGGAAAGTGGGGTAAAGAGGGAGGGGAGACCAGAGGAGAAGGCTCAGTGAGAGGGCCGTGAGATTGAATGGCAGAGGAGAGAGAGGGAGTGGAGGAAAAAGGAGAGAGAAAAAGGATAGACAGAATGGAGGGTGTGAGAGAATTTCTGAAGTTCCTTCTGTTGGGCTGACGTCACTGCTATTTTTACTTTTGCTATCTGTATGTCGGCTCAGTCAGTGTAACCGCACGCTTTCAATACTTCTCTAAATTAATGACAAACCCCAGCTTCTATTCTCATGGGCGAAGACAGTCAACTCTCAGATACTGCTCAGCGTGTGTTGGTTTCCTGTAAACGTAACTATCTAAATGTCAGCTTACTTTAATTAGTACTACACAGTCTAAGAAACGGCAATCTTTTGTTCTAACGTCTTCTCGGAGGGAGGGGGCTCGCTTACTTCGGAGGGTGTTGCGGGTTGTCTCGGGGCCGCTGTTTCCAGAGCACAGAGGGTCTGAAGCACCGGCGATAAGCAGAGCAATCGGAGCGCTAACACTCAAACCAGAAACCAACTGGAGATCGGGGTGTCCCTCAAACTTCCATATTCCATCTCCCTCAATTGTCCCCTCCCTGCAACCTTCAAAATTGCTGTGATTTCTCTCCTCCCTCTATTCCTTCGCCCCACCACCCTGTGCATTACTCTGTCTCTCTCGTTCTCCTGCTTTCGCCAGTTTGCTCGCCTCTGTATTCTCACTCTCTCCACTTCATTTCTCTGCAGGAATCAGGTATCGCTATTTTGACCCCCTCTCTCCTCACATCGCCCCTTTCTGACCCAAGTATACCGCGTCTCTCTTTCCGTAAAGCCCTTTCCTCCCGCTCAAGCTGGTCTCCCTCTGTATCTCCCCACTCTTCGGCCAGCCATTCTCATCGGTCCAGACCAACCACTCTCACAAACTCAGTCTCCCCTTTCCCCAGCACTTCCTCCCACTGCTCTCGGCTCCTCTCTTTATCAGCCGTTCATCTGGTGTTTGTTTGTCTCGCTGAGCTCAGAGACGCAGAGGATCCTCGACAGGATGGACGACAGCGAGACTTATATGAATGTGCAGCTCGTAAAATCGGACTCACCGTCTCCATCGAGAGGTGAGTGCGGGAGAGACTGGAGGGGATCCACAATCTCTTTCTGACCCGGAGTGTGAGATGGGACCGTGTGGAGGGGGATTCATTGTGCCTGACCCAGGGAGTGTGCGATAAGACGGTTTGGAGGGAATTTGATTCTGTGTCTGACCCGGTGACTGTGAGATGGGACTGTCTGGACGAGGCTGCACTTTGTGTCTGACCCCGGCAGTGTGTCTTGGGACGGTGTGGAAGGAGATTCACTCTGTGTCTGACCCCGGGAGGGTGTGATGGGACAGTGTGGAGGGCGGTTCACTTTGAGTCTGACCCCGGGAGTGTGTGATGAGACGGTGTAGAGGGAGATGCACTTTCTGTCTGACCACGGGAGTGGGTGATGAGACAGTGTGGAAGGAGTTTCGCTCTGTGTCTGACCCTGGGAGTGTCTGACTGTACGGTGTGGAAGGAGCTTGACTCTGTGTCTGACCCGGGTAGTGTGTGATGTGAAGGCTTTGAGGAAGCTTTACCGTGTGTCTGACCTCGGGAATGTGTGATGGGACGGTATGGAGGAAGTCTCACTCTGCGCCTGAACCCCAGACTGTTAAAGATCTAGATGGGTTCGATTTTGTTAAGTGGGTTCAGGAATTTTTTCTACATCAATATATAGATATACCAACTGGAGAGGATGCAGTATTAAATCTCCTATTAGGAAATAATTTAGGGCAAGTGATGGAGTTCTGTGCAGGGTAACATTTTGGTTCCAGTGATCATAACGTCTTTAGTTCGACTTGATCATGGATAAAGAAAAATCTGGTCCTCGGGTTGAAACACTAAACTAGAAAAAGGCCAAATTTGAAGAAATGAGAATGAATCTAAAAAGCGTAATTGGGACTGGTTGTTCTCCGGCATGGGTATGATTGGTAGATGGGGGGCCTTCATAGGAGAAATTTTGAGAGTGCAGAATTTTTATGTTCCTGTCAGGGTTAAAGGAAAATTGAATAAGAATAAGGAACCTTGGTTCTCGAGGGATATTGGAACTCTGATAAAGAATAAGGGTGAGATATATAACATGTACAGGCAACAGAGGGGGAAATAAGATGCTTGAGTTGTATATAAAGAGAAAGAAAATACATAAGAAAGAAATCAGGAGGGCTAAAATAAGACATGAGGATGCTTTGGCAGTCAGGCAGAAGGATAATCTTAAGAGGTTCTACAAGTATGTTAAGAGCAGAGGGATAGTGAGGGATACAATTGGTCTTCTTGAAGATCAGAGTGTTCGGCTATGTATGGAACCAAAATAAATGGGAGAGATATTAAGTGGTTTTTTTGCATCTGTATATACTAAGGAAACTGGAATGTTGTCTATGGAAACAAGGGAAACAATTAGGGAGGTCATGGAACTTATACAGATTAAAGAGGAGGAGATGCCTACTGTCTTGAGACAAATCAGTGCAGATTAATCCCCAGGTCCTGACAAGGTATTCCCTCGGACCTTGAAGGAGATTAGTGTTGAAATTGCACGGGCCCTGGCAGAAATATTTATAATGCCGATATACACGCGTCAGGTGAGAGAGGATTGGAGGATAGCTCATGTAGTTCCGTTGTTTAAAAAAGGCTCAAACAGTAAGCCGGGAAATTATTGGCCGGTAAGTTTGACATCGGTAATAGCTATGTTATTGGAAGGAATACTAAGAGATAGGATCCACAATATTTGGATAGGCAGGGGTTTATTAGACGCATTGAGCGTGATAGGTCATGTTTAAACAATCTATTGCAGTTTGTCCAGGAAGTTACCAGGAAAGTGGATGAAGGGAAGGCAGTGGATGTTGTATACATGGACTTCAGTAAGGCCTTTGACAAGGTCCCGCATGGGAGGTTAGTTAGAAAGATTCAGTCACTCGGTATACATGGAGAGGTAGTAAATTGGGGTAGACATTGGCTCAATGGAAGAAGCCATAAAGTGGTTGTGGAGAATTGCTTCTCTGAGTTCAGGCCTGTGACTATTGGTGTGCTACAGGGATCAGTGCTGGGTCCATTGTTATTTGTCATCTATATCAATGCTCTGGATGATACTGTGGCAAATTGGATCAGCAGATTTGCTGATGATACAAAGATGGGAGGTGTAATGGACAGTGAGGAAGGTTTTCAAAGCTTGCAGAGGGAATTGGACCAGTTGGAGGAATGGGCAGTCAAATGGCAGATGGAGTTTAATGCGGACAAGTGTGAGGTTTTGCTCTTCGGAAGGTCAAACCAAGCGGGAACATACAAGGTAAATGGTCGGACACTGAGGAGTGCAGTACAACAGAGGGATCTGGGAGGACAGATACATAATTCCCTACAAGTGGCGTCACAAGTAGATAGGGTAGTAAAGAGAGCTTTTGTTACATTGGCCCTTATAAATCAAGGTAAGATTTGGAATGTAATGGTGAGGTTGTATAAGACATTGGTGAGACCAAATTTGGAGAATTGTGTGCAGTTTTGGTCACCGATTTACAGGAAGGATATTGATAAGATTGAAACATGGCAGAGAAGGTTTACAAGGATGTTGCCGGGACTTGCGAAACTGAGTTACAGAGAATGGTTGTATATCTTAGGACTTTATTCCTTTGGGCTTAGAAGATGAGGGGTGATTTGATATCTATGTGTATAAAGTTATGATGGGCATAGATAGAGTGAATGCAAGCAGGATTTTCCACTGAGTCTAGGGGAGAAAAAAAGAACCAGAGTTCATGGCTTAAGGATGAAGGGTGAAAAGTTTAAAGGGAACATTGTGGGGAGGGGTTCTTCACGCAGTAAGTGGTAGGAGTGCGGAATGAGCTGCCAGATGAAGTGGTGAATGCGTGCTGACTTTTCACATTTAAGAAAAACATTGACAGGTATACGGGTGAGAGGGGCATGCAGGGATATGGCCCAGGGGCAGGTCAGTGGGACGAGGCAGAAAATGGTTCGGCACAGCCGAGAAGGACCATAAGGCCTGTTTCTCTGCTGTGTGTTCTATGGTTCTATGGACCCAGCGAGTAGGTAATGGGACGGTGAGGCGTGAGTCTCTCTGTGTCTAACCACGGATGTGTGCGAGGGGACAGTGTGGAGTGAGGTTCACTCTCTTTGTGACCCCGGGAGTGGTTAATGGGACGGTATGGAGGAAGATTCATACTGTGTCCGACTGAGAGAAGGGTATGATGGTACGGTGGGTGAGCTAGGTGTACTTTATGTCTCACTCCGGGAGTGGATAGTGGGACGGGAGCTTCACTCTGATTCTGCCACCGGAAGTTTGTCACGGGACGGTGATCAGTATCTTCCCTCTGTGTCTGACCCCGGGAGTGTGTGATGGGACGGCGTGGAGGGAGATTCAGTCTGTGTCTGACCACGGGAGTGTGTGATGGGACGGTGTGGAGGGAGATGCACTCTGTGTCTGACCCCGGGAGTGTGTGATGGGACGGTGTGGAGGGAGATGCACTCTGTGTCTGACCCCGGGAGTGTGTGATGGGACGGTGTGGAGGGAGATTCACTCTGTGTCTGACCCCGGGAGTGTGTGATGGGACTGCGTGGAGGGAGATTCACTTTGTGGCTGACCGCGGGAGTGTGTGTTGGGACGGTGTGGAGGGATTTTCATTAATGTATGACCCCGGGAATGTTGGTTCAGACGGTGCCGAGGCGGTCGCTCTCACTCTCTCTCTCTGTCTCTCTCTCTCTCTCTCTCTCTCTCTCACACACACACACACACACACACACACACACACACACACACACACACACACACACACACACACACACACACACACACACACACTCACACACACACACACACACACACTCACACACACAAACACCCGCAAACACCCGCTCCAGTATATCGCTTTTCCACACCACTACCCTCATTGCCACTATCCTCCCTCCATTCCCTAAGCCCCGATGTCCTTTCATCTATCCCATTACTTATTGTGGAGGTTGTAACTGATCCCCACTGTCCAGTGGGCGGCGCCAGTCCCGGGAACGGGACAGACGGCCCGGTCACATTTCAGTCCGGTAACGTTCACTGTGAGCGCGTGAGAGTGGGAAGAGGGAAAGTGGGATAGAGAGGGAGGGTAAACTGAAAGAGAAGGCTTTAACTTGGCGTGCAACGAGAAAGAAAAGCAGAGGAGAGAGAGGGAGTTGAGGGAAAAGGTTAGCTGGTGTGAGGAGAGAATTCGATGCGGGTTAGTGGCATTCATGGTAGAGAAACGGGGGATAGTGAGCGGAGAGTGAGGGTGATGAGTCGGTGTGGAGCGAGCGTCGCTTTGTGTCTGACCCTCACTGTTCTATCCTCAGCTGAACCTGATGTAACGTACGGGGAAATTAATTTCAACGCCGTCCCTGAGCCCCGGGTCCGGACAGATCGAGGTCAGTTTTTTCTTTGTAGGTTTGTCCCTGTTTAGTTCACGTGTCCGATCCTGTCGAGAGATCTCAGGGCAAACGTATAGTCATTCTAATGATTCCCTGTTTGTGAATAACACGAAGGGAACGCGTGAGAGATGCGATGACGGGGAAATACTCTTTGATGGTCGGAGCGGAATGTTACGCCCTGGGAGGGGTGGAATAGAGGGAGCGCCGTGGGATGTGATGGGATTTGGAGGGATGCTTTGGGAAAGATAGTCGAGTAGAGATGGCATGGGATTGGCCGTGCGGAGGAATCGGCGATGTGGAGCGAGCGCCATGGGCGGAGTGGAGGTGGCTGAGCTGAATTAGCTCCGTGTCGGCGTGATTAAAAGTGAGGGCAGTGGGAGAGTCGGGGAGTTGGGAGCGCGGTATAAAACCTTAGCCCCTCTCTCCCATCTCTAACCCCACTCTCTTTGCCCTCTTTCCCATTCTCTGGCCTCCCTGCTCTTCACTCACCCCGTCTCTTCTCGCCGTCTCTGCACTGTCCTTCACTCACACTATTTCCCCTTCTGACTCGCACTGTCCCCTTCTATTCGACCTCTCTCGTTGTTCCGTCTCTCCTTTATCACAGTTACCGTCTCTATCACTTCTGCTCTCTCCATCGCGCTCCTTCCCCCTCTCTCTGCTCACGCTCATTCCAAACCGTCCACACCTCCCGGTCTACTAAACTCCTTCTGTCCCTAAGTTTGCCGCTCATCTCCCCTCGCTACTTTCCCTCCTCTCTATCCACTCCTCTCTCCCTCTTCCCGACGCTCGCCCCCTTCGCTCCTTCCCCTCTCTGAAATTCCCTTGTTCTCTGTTCCTAATCCCTCTGCCACTATTCTACACTCCTTCGGTCTCCCCTCTCATTCCCCTCTCTTACACCTCACTCTTCTCTCCCCGACTCACTCTCCCCCTCTCCCACTCTCTCCCCATTCTTCCTCTCGCATTTTCCTGCCTAATGCCCACATGGCACCCTCCTCTCTCTGCCCAAAGTTTTCACCTTCTCTCTGACCCCAAGTTTCGGTCCTCTCTCTCCCCTCTTCCCCCTCACGCTATCTCTCTGTCTCAACCCTTCCCTCCTCCTCACGTATCCCTCTCTTCCCCCACCCACTCACTCGCCTGTCTATCACCGACTTCCTTCCCCATTCCCTACCGCTCTCACTCTCTTCCTTACCCGCCTGTCTGACTCTCTCTCGCCCAGACTATCTGAATTCCACCTACTCAGAGCTGAACTTTCAGAAAGAGGAACCGCGCATTGATGAGGATGAAGATCCTCCCTTTGCCTCGAGACCCGGCGGGCAGTCAACCACTGCACAAACAGGTCAGAGTTCACAGTGATGACGTCATTCTGGAGGGGGTCACGCATCATAGTCTCAAGAGTCCGAGTTTCACGTCCACTGACAGCTCGGTCCACAGACTGACCACCATCCGGGTAATAAAAGTTTGTCACTTGGCTCCCCAATTACATCCCTTTCTCCTCTCACCTTAGACGTGTGCGCTCTGGTCCTCGATTCTGCATGTCTAGGGAAACATCAGTGTACGCGTTGACCGCTCGTGGTTTTATACGTCCCTGTAAGGTCACCCCTAAGCTCCATGAATTACAGTCCCAACCTGTCCTTCTTGTTGCTTCTCTCTAAAGATGGAAATCTGTCATGTTGCCTCCGTGGATCGTGTCCATATTTCCTGCTGCCTCGGTGCATCCACCCCTGCCCAACCCGGGCTCCCTCTCATCGGGTAGAAAGATACGAAAGCAGTTCCCACCAGGATCAAGCTCGGCTTCTACGCGAATGCCCCCCTTGGACTATCAGATGGACTCCTAATCTCACGATCTACCTCGTCATGGCCCTTTGCACCTTATCGTCTGCCTGCACTGCCCTCTCTCTGTAACTGTTACACTTTACTCCGCATTCTGTGATTGTTTTAGCTGTTCTACACCTATGAAAGTATTTGCATCTATGGATGCATCTGGAAACTCGACTGCCTGTGATGTAAATCAGAGATCTGGATTAAATCGTAGAAGGGTCATAGAAACATATAGCACAATACCGGCTCTTCGGCCCAAAAAACTGTGCCGGGCATGTCCCTACCTTAGGACTACCTAGGCTTGACCCGGATCCCTGTATTCTCCTTAGCTCCATGTCGGCATCCGGAAAAATAGATCCATAGAATTACAGCACAGAAACAGGCCTTTTGGCTCTTCTTGGCTATTCCAAAATGTTTTTCTGCCTAGTACTACTGACCTGCACATGGGCCAAATCCCTCCAAACCCCTGTCATCCATATTCCTGTCGACGTTCTATTTTAAATGTCAAAAGTGAGCCCGCATTCACCACTTCATCTGACAGCTCATTCCACACTCCCATCACTCTCTGCGTGAAGAAACCCCTGTAATGTTACCTTTAAACGTTTCCCCCTTCACACTTAACCCATGACCTCTGGGGTTTTTTCGCCCCTCGCCTCAGTGGAAAAAGCCTCCTTGCATTCACTCTATCTATCACCCCTCATTCTCCGTCGCTCCAGGAAATAAGGTTCTAATCTACTCAACCTTTCTCTGTAACTCAGTTTCTCAGGATCCGGCATCATCCCTGTAAACCTTCTCTGCACGGTTTGCACCTTATTAATATCCTTCCTGTAATTGGATGACTAAAATCTGCTCATAATATTCCAAATTCGTTCTTATCAATGTCTCATACAACTTCACCATAACATTCCAACTCTCACAGTCAATACTTTGATTTATAAAGGCCAATGTAACAAAAGCTCTCTTTACTACCGTACCGACCTGTGACGCCACTTTTAGAGAATTATGTATCTGTACTCCCAGATTCCTCTGTTCTACTGCACTCTTCAGAATCCTACCATTTAACTCGTATGTTCTACCTTGTTTTCACCTTCCGAAGTGCAATACCTCACACTTGTCTGCAGTCTTTTAAGTCTCTTAATATAACCTATCATTTTTGCCCACACAACCGCCGCGGGCAACTAGTTCCACGCACTCACTAGTCTCTGCGTAAAAAAAAACTTGCTCCTGACATCTCTTCTGTAACTACCTACAGGCACCTCAAAAACGTGCCCTCTCGTTTTAGCCATTCCTGGGGGGAAAAAAGCCTCTGACCGTCCACACGATCAATGCCTCTCACTATCTTGGACACCTCTATCGGTTCACCTCTTATCCTTCGTCACTCCAAGGAGCAAACGCTGAATTCACCCAACCTATTCTCACAAGGCAAGTTCCTCAAACCCTTCTGCACTCTTTCTATGGCTTCCACGTCCTTCCTATCGTGAGGTGACCAGGACTGAGCCCAACACTGCACGTGGTGTCTGACCAGAGTCCTGTACAGCTGTAACATTATCTCTCGGCTCTTAAATGCATATACATGATTTGGATGAAGTTGTAGATGGCTGGGTTAGTATCTTTACGGATGATACGGCGAGAGGTGGTGCTGCGGAGGGCGGAGTCGACTGGCCAAGAATTCAGTGCGATGTAGATCAGTTACAGATATGGTTTGGAGACCGGGCCAATGGAGCTTAACCCGGACAAACCTAAAATGTGGCAGTTTGGTCGGTCAAAAGAAAGAAATGACACACGATCAGAGCCAAGACCCGAAACACTGTTGAAACATAGAAACAAAGAAAAGCTACAGCACAATACAGACCCCTCGGATGGTAAAGATGTGCCGAACGTGTCCTTCATTTAGATGGGAAGAGGATCGTGGGCTCCGTGTTAATTGCTCCCTGAACGTGTCTGACAGTTTAACGGGATGGTTAAAAAGACCTATCGCATTCATGGTTTTATTATTTGGTGCATTAAGTACAAATGTCAGGGAGCTATGTTGCACCTTTATAAAAATCACTAGTTAGGCTGAGTCAGGGGTATTGTATACTGTTCTGGTCACCCCATTATCGGAAGGATGTCAGGGCGTTGGGGAGCCTCCGGAGAGGTTTAACAGGACTCTGCCGGGATTCGGTGGCATGTGTTACAAAGAGAGGTCGGAGACCTGGGTCGCTTCCTCTGGAGCGGAGGAGGCTCAGGGGAGATCAGACTGATCTCTGGAATCCGTCAGACACCTGCCAGCCTTTGCCAAGACAAGGATCTGGACTCTCGGCGATGACGGCTGAAAGTAGATGAGATTGAGAGAGGGAGGGGTTGATCGTGGTGGAAGGAGAGAGCGCGGATGGTGGGTGGGAGGGAGAGCCAGTAGCAGTCACGGCCGATTTCACGCACATGCTGAATGGTCTCTCTAAAGGTCCGCAGAAACAGGAGCCGATGGAGAACACTGGAAAGAGAACGTACCGCAAGATCTGCCTACTCTGCTAATTTCCGCCCATCATCATTGCGATCGTGGCCGAGCTCTCGACCCATAGTCTGTGAAACGGGCTCAGGGTCCAGCCAGACCGTAAATAAACATAATGGAATGAAATATTATTATGAAACCTCACAGTGATGCCGACACGTAAGGGACCGTGTTAGTGAACGGCAGCTGCTTCTCGATGAACTTCCTCTGTCAGGGAGAGTGATGGGTTGATAGAGAAGAGTTACAGGCAGGTGCTCACACCGGAGCCACGGGAGGCAGACAAGTGGGTCACGGTTAGGAGGGGGAAGGGAAAGAGTCAGGCACTAGAACGTACTCCAGTGGCTGTACCCCTTGACAATATGTACTCCTGTTTGTGAACTGTTGTGGAGGACAGACTACCTGGGGGAAGCAACAGTACAGAGTCCGGTACAGAATCCGGCCCTGTAGCCCAGAAGGGTAGAGCTCAGAAGGGTAGGGAAAAGAGGAGGAAGGCTGTAGAAATAGGGGACTCGATAGTTAGGGGGTCAGGTAGGCGATTCTGTGGACACAGTCAGGAGACCCGGATGGTAGTTGGCCTCCCTGGTGCCAGGGTCCGGGATGTTTCTGATCGCTTCCAAGATATCCTGAAGTGGGAGGGTGAGGAACCGAGGTCGTGGTCCAAAGAGGTCCTGAAAGGAGAATATAAGGAGTTAGGAAGAGGATTGAGAAGAAGGACCGCAAAGGTAGTAATCTCGGGTTACTGCCTGTGCCGCGCGACAGTGAGGATAGAATTGGAATGAGGTGGAAGATCGAAGTATAGCTGAAGGATTGGAGCAGGGGGTAGAGATTCAAGTTTTTGGATCATTGGGACCGCTTTTGGGGCCGATATGACCTGTGCAAATAGGACAGATTGCACTTGAATCCTATGGGACCAATAACCTGACAAGGAGATATGCTAAGGCCAGAATGGTTGGGGTTAGGAACCAACGTGAAGTGACTAAGAGAGAGGAGTTTAGGTCAGAAATAGAAGAAGCTAGTAGATATCCTGTGAGGAAGGATCGGCAGGTGATAGTGTAGGAGAGTGATCAGACCGAGGACGTAGGGGAGAAGGAAGAAAAAGATAATAAAGTTGTTTGCACTGTTAGGGATAAACAGAGAATAAGAAGTTCCGAATTTCTTAACTGCATCTATTTTAATGCTAGGAGCATTGTATGAAAGGAGAATAAGCTTAGGATCGATACCTGGAAATATGATGCTGCAGCTGTTACTGAAACATAGTTGCAGGAGGTGTGTGATTGGCAACGAAGTATTCCTGGATTTCGTTGCTCAAGTGTGATAGAATCGGAGGGGCAAGAGGGGGATGTGTTCCATTGCTTGTCAGAGAAAATATTACAGCCGTTCTTTGGCAGGATAGATTAGACAGCTCGTCCAGGGAGACTGAGTGGAATTGAGGAACAGGAAAGGTTTAGTAACACTTGTAGGGCTGTAACATAGACAACCTAATGGGTAGCGGATATTGGAGGAACAAATCTGTAAGGAGATAGCAGATATTTGTAGTGAGCATAAGGTTGATTCTGGAAGATTTTAATTTTCCACACATAGACTGGGAAGCTAATTCTTTAAAAGGGCTGCATGGTTTGGAGTTTGTAAAATGTGTGCAGTATAGTTTTTTTGCAGCAATACAAAGAGGTACCAACGAGAAAAGGGGCAGTGTTGGATCTCCAGTTAAGGAATGAGATAGGCCAGATGATGCAGGTATGTGTTGGGAGCACTTCGGTACCAGTGATCACAATGCCTTTATTTTCAATATAATTATGGAGAAGGATAGGACTGGACCCATGTTGAGATTTTTGATTGGAGAAATGCTAACTTTGAGCAGATGCGAAGGGATTTGGAAGGAGTCGATTGAGACAATGTGTTTTATGGGGAAGATGGAATAGAGAAATGGAGGTGATTTAAAGGTGTTGAACGCACATAATCTTTATATTGCTGTCAGGTTGAAAGGGAAGGTTAAAGTTTGAGTGAGCCATGGTTTTCAAGGGATATTGGAAACTTGGTTCGGAAAAAGAGACAGATCGACAATAAATATAGGCAGAATGAAATAAACGAGCTGCTGGAAAAATATAAACAATATTAAAAGTATCCATAGAAAGACATTAGAGTAGCTAAAAGAAGATATGAGGTTGCTTTGACAAGTAAGGTGATAATAAATCCAAAGGGATTTCCAAAGTTATAATCAAAAGTTATATTAATATCTAAAAGATGTGGAGCGATCAAATTGGTCCCTTAGAGAATCAGAGTGGACAGTTATGTGTGGAGCCAAAAGACATGAGGGAGATTTTGAACAATTTATTTTCTAAGGTATTCACTAAGGAGAAGGATATTGAATTGTGTAAGGTAAGGGAAACAAGTAGTGTAGTGATGGAAACTATGAAGATTAAAGAACAGGAAGTACTGGCGTTTTTAAAGAATATAAAAGTGGATAAGTCTCCGGGACCAGAAAGGATATTCCGTATGACCTTGTGGGAAGTCAGTGTAGAAATAGCAGGGGTACTGACAGAAATATTTCAAATATCATGAGAAACGCGGATGGGGCCGGAGGTTTGGCGTATTGCTCATGTTGTTCCATTGTATTAAAAAGTATTTAAGAGTAAACCTATCAATAATCGTCCTGTAAGTTTGACGTCAGTGGTGGGTAAATTAACGGAAAGTATTGTTAGAGATGGTATCTCTGATTATCTGGATTGACAGAGTCTGAATAGGAACAGTCAGCATGGATTTGTGGAAGGTCATGGCTAAACGCTCCAATACAAGACTGAATAATAAAGGGCTTAATGGTCATCCCTGTCTCGTACCACGAGGAGGTTTAAAGAAAAGACATAAATATTAGTAATGACCGTGGCAATAGGGTTCTTTAAATAGTTTGAATCCATTTGTTGTTACCAAAACCATTTTCTTTTCTAACACTTTAAACAAGTAAGGCCACTTGACTCAGTAAAATGCCTTTTCTGCAAACAGATAGATAACACATTGAGGTTGCTTAGATAATGGTGAATAAATAATGTTCATCAATCTCCGAACATTAGAGAAAGAATAACGGTCTTTAATAAAACTCGTTTGATCCATAGAGATGATTTTAGTAAAAATAACTCCCAGGCGATTAGCCATTATTTTAGAAAGACATTTCTACATTTAATAGTTCGAATAATAATCCACATTTAATAGTGAAATAGATCTATATGATGAGCATTCAACAGGATCTTTATCTTTGTTTAAGAATTAAGGAAATACGTGCTTCATAAAAAGAAGGTAAATTATCCTTCTCAAAAGATTCATGGAATATATCCAAAAGATACGGAGATAGTAATCTTGCAATTTTTTTTTGAAAAATCTCACCGAATAACCGTCAGGTCCAGGAGCTTTACCTGATTGCACTGACAGAACAGCTTTCTGAATTTCATGCTCGGTAATTGGAGCATCAATCATCTGTTGATCCTGATCAGAAATTTGTGGAAATTGAATCTTATGTGAAAAAGCCTCCATTTTAAAGGAACCTGCAGGACATTGAAATCTATAAAGATCAGAATAAAACTCTTGACCAGTATTATTAGTATCCTCATAGTTATTTACCTTATCTCCATTATTTTTACGAATCTTTAAAATATGTCTTTTAGCTCTAGCTGCTCTTAATGGAGAATCTAAGAGCTTATTATTTTTATCCACAAAAAATTTAAATTTCCCTTTAATTTAAGCAAATATCATTCAATATGATATGTTAGTAAAACGTTATACTGTGATTTTAATTCTACTCTTCTTTTAAATAAAGCAAGATTTGTAGGTATTGCATTAATGCTGTCTAATTCATTAATTTGTTTAGAACTTTCATCTAATTCCACTCTCGTTTGTTTCTTAAATTTAGCTGCATACGATATAATTTGGCCAGGTAAATAAGCTCTTAAAGTATCCCAAATTACTAACTTTGTGACTTTTCCTATATTTTTGAACAGAATATAAAAACACTTTTATCTAAGATTCAATAACTCAACAAATTCTGAACTTTGTAATAAATGTTGTGGAATGCGCCAAAATGGTCTTTCAATTCAAATGTTAAGATTGAAGGGGCATGACCGGAGATCGCAATCGCATCATACTCACGTTTCTGAACATTATACAAGAGTCGAGGGTCGACTATTATATAGTCGATTCCCGAATACTTATTTTGAACATGTGAGAAGAAAGAATATTCTCTATAACAAGGATGTATCTGCTTCCAGACTTCAATTAAACCATAATCAGTTAAAAAGGAATTAATAAGTGATGCAGAACGATAAGGGAGTTGATGTTTGGATGATGACTTATCTATTAAAGGATTTAAACAATCACCACCCATTAGTAACATATATTTATTTAAATCCGGTACCATTGCAAAAACGGCTTTCAAAATTACGGGTCGTCAACGTTGATCCATAAATATGAACCAAAACCATTTTCTTATTACAAACTAATCTTTACTGATTAAAAATCTACCATTAATATCGGCTATAACATCTTCCTGAGTAAAAGGAATATTGGCATCAATAAAAATTGAGACACCTCTGGTTTTACTGTGGGATTTTGCATGAAACTGACGATCCCTCGAAAATTTAAAGAATCGATTTTTATCACATAACCTGATATGCGTCTCTTTTTTTTTTTTTTTTTTTTTTAAATAATTTTTTTATTGCATTTTTAAATGATTACAAAGTATGAAAAAAAACAATGTATATAACCCATACCCCCTCCCCTTAACCCCTCCCCCCTAACTACCCCTTAGAAAAAAAAGAAAGAAAGAAAGAAAGAAAGAAAGAATGCCTGGTGGTTGGAAGATCTCCACATGCTCCATGGAGTTCGTAATAATTTTAATATGTATATTTATTTCTTTCCCCTAGTAACCAATTGTTTCATCTTAAGAGCATCTATATATTTAATCCTGTCTTTTGTAAATAAGGGCTCCAAATTTTCAAAAATGTTTCATATTTATCTCTTAAATTATAAGTAATTTTTTCTAATGGAATACAACCATAGATTTCTTTCTTCCAAGAATCTATACTTAAATGTGAATCCGATTTCCAAGTAACTGCAATAGCTTTTTTGGCTACTGCCAGTGCAATTTTTATAAATTCTTTCTGATACTTATTTAGTTTGAGTTTCGGTTTTATCCCTTCAATATCACCTAGTAAAAATAATATTGGATTATGAGGAAATTGTGTTCCTGTAATTTGTTCCAGTAAAAGTCTTAAATTTGTCCAAAAAGGTTGAATTTTAGAGCAAGACCATGTCGAATGTAAAAAAGTACCAGTTTCCTGGTTACATCGGAAACACTGATCCGATAAATTTGGATTAAATTTTTTTATTTTTTGTGGTGTAATATATAATTGATGTAGAAAATTATACTGCACTAATCTTAACCGAACATTTATTGTATTTGTCATACTGTCAAGGCATAGTCTTGACCAATTTGTTTCTTCAATTTTAATATTCAAATCACTTTCCCATTTTTGTCTTGACTTGTGGACTCCTTGCTTAATTACCTGTCTTTGAATCAAATTATACATGCAAGATACAAATTTTTTGATGTTTCCTTTTTGAATTAAAATTTCTATTTCATTAGATTTCGGCAATAACATTGTTTGACCTAATTTTTCTCTTAAATAAGCCCTTAATTGAAAGTAACAAAATAAAGTGTTGTTTAATATTTTATATTTATTCTTTAATTGTTCAAATGACATTAATATACCTCCTTCAAAACAATTCCCTATATATCTAATCCCATTTTGAATCCAATTATATAAAAGTTGATTGTCCATTGTAAAAGGAATAAGTCTATTTTGAATTAAAGATCTCTTTGCTAATAAAGATTTTTTTATCTCATCATCAACATTTATCTTATTCCATAAATCAATCAAATGTTTTAATATAGGAGATTCTTTCTTTTCCCGTATCCATTTAGATTCCCATTTGTATATAAAATCTTCTGGTACATTTTCTCCTATTTTATCTAATTCTATTCTAATCCATGCCGGTTTATCTTTCTCGAAAAAAGATGCAATAAATCTAAGTTGATTTGCTTTATAATAATTCTTAAAATTTGGAAGTTGTAATCCTCCTAGATCAAATTTCCATGTCAATTTTTCCAACGATATTCTGGACATCTTACCTTTCCAGAGGAATTTCCTCAGATATTTATTTAACTCTTGAAAAAACTTCTGGGGTAATTGTATTGGTAATGATTGAAATAAATATTGTAATCTAGGGAATATATTCATTTTTATAGTATTTACTCTACCTACTAATGTTATTGGTAGTGCCATCCATTTTTCAAGATCTTCCTGAATTTTTTTCAAAAGCGGTAAGTAATTTAATTTGTATAAGTTTTTTATATCATTATCAACTCTTATACCTAAATATTTTATAGCATTTGCTGGCCATCTAAATTGAGTTATTAATCGACATTGATTATAATCTCCTTTAGTAAGAGGCAAAATTTCACTTTTATCCCAATTTATTTTATAACCCGATATTTTCCCATATTCCTCTAGTCTATAAGATAATTTGCGTAGTGAATGTAATGGATCTGTTAAATAAATTAAAACATCATCAGCAAATAAGTTAATCTTGTATTCTTCCTGATTAACTCTGAAACCCTTAATATCTGGGTCCATTCTGATTAATTCAGCTAATGGTTCTATTGCCAACACAAACAAAGCAGGTGATAGTGGGCAACCTTGCCGAGTTGATCTTGTTAACTGAAATGATGTTGAAATTTGACCATTTGTCACTACTTTAGCTTTGGGATTAGTATTTAAGGTTTTAATCCATTTTATAAATGATGTTCCTAATCCATATTTTTCCAATACCTTAAATAAAAAATCCCATTCCAATCTATCAAATGCTTTCTCTGCATCTAAAGCAACCGCCACACTCATTTCCTCCCTCTTTTGTGCTAAATGGATTATACTAAATAACCGAGTTACATTATCTGCCGATTGTCTATTTTTGATAAATCCTGTTTGATCCATATGCACTAATTTTGGTAAGCATTTAGATAATCTATTAGATAAGATTTTTGCTATTATTTTATAATCAGTGTTTAATAAAGAAATAGGTCTATATGATGCTGGTTTTAAAAGGTCTCTGTCTTTTTTTGGCAATACTATTAAAACAGCTGTTGAAAAAGATTCTGGAAGTTTATGCGTTCTTTCCGCCTGATATATTAATTCCATAAAAGGAGGAATTAATAAATCTTTAAACTTTTTATAAAATTCAGGTGGAAAACCATCTTCTCCTGGAGATTTATTACTTTGAAGTGATCCCAAAGCTTCTTCAACTTCTTTCACTGTAAAAGACATACCTAATCCCTTCTGTTCTTCTGTATTTAATTTTGGAAGAGTTATTTGTGATAAAAATTCTTCTATCTTAACATCGTCATTCTTTGATTCTGATTTATACAACTCAGAATAAAAATTCTTAAAAGCCTCATTAATTTCTAGAGGTTTATAAGTAATTTCATTCACTTTTGTTCGAATTGCATTTATTGTTTTAGAAATCTGATCTGTTTTTAACTGCCATGCAAGAACTTTATGTGATCTTTCACCTAATTCATAATATCTCTGTTTAGTTCTCATAATTGCTTTTTCTGTTCGATATGTCTGGAGTGTATTATATTTTAACTTCTTATTAATAAGTTGTCTTCGTTTTTCTTCTGTCATATTTCTTTGAGATTCTTTTTCTAATTTTATAATCTCCTTTTCCAATTGATCTATTTCTATCATATATTCCTTCTTAATTTTAGAAGTATAACTTATTATCTGACCTCTCAAATATGCTTTCATTGCTTCCCACAATATAAATTTATCATCAACTGAATGTAAATTTGTATCTAAAAAGAACTGAATCTGTTTTTTCATAAAATCACAAAAATCTTGACGTTTTAGTAAAATTGAATTAAATCTCCATCTATAAATTGATTCCTCTTTATCTGTCATTATCATTGTCATTATTAAAGGAGAGTGATCAGACAATATTCTTGCTTTATATTCCATGTTTTTCACTCTATCTTGAATATTTGTTGATAACAGGAAAAAATCTATCCTTGAATATGTTTTATGTCTATTTGAATAAAATGAATAATCCCTTTCTTTTGGATTGATTCTTCTCCATATATCAATCAAATTTAGATCTTTCATCAATGATAGAGTTAATTTTGCTACTTTTGATTTTGTAATAGCCTTTGTTGATCTATCTAAAACTGGATCTAAACAAAAATTAAAATCTCCACCTATTAATATTTTATCATGTGCATTAGCCAAATTCAAAAAAACCTCCTGTATAAATTTTACATCATTTTCATTTGGTGCATAAATATTCATAAGAGTCCATAGTTCTGAAAAAATTTGACAATGTATAATTAAATATCTTCCTGCCGAATCAATTAATACATTTTGTATTTTAATTGGTAAATTTTTATTAACCAAAATTGCAACTCCTCTTGCCTTTGAGTTAAATGAAGCTGCAATAACATTTCCAACCCAGTCTCTTTTTAATTTCTGATGTTCTATATCCGTTAAATGAGTTTCTTGTAAGAAAGCTATATCTATTTTCATTTTTTTAATGTATGTTAAAATTCTTTTTCTTTTTATTGGTCCATTAAGCCCATTAACATTAAAACTTAAAAAATTCAATAAATTAGTCATTATTTTTATTTATGTTACTCCAATCTATAATAATACCTAATCTTTCAACTCTCATTATATCCTGGGAAATCTTTTTAGAAGTCTCCATGTTGCTATGTGTGTCCCCACCAATCATCCAGGCAAAAGAATAGAAGAAAAATAGAAAATAAAGAAAAAAACAAAATACCCCCCTACTAATGTTGTGAAAAAAAGGAAACACAACATTACCCCCCTCTATTGTACGGGTCATGGCAATCGCCATGATTACACACGTGAATCCCGTAGTAACCGATTCAAAGCTCCCCAGCCCCCCCGCAACATGAAAGATATATATATATAAAAAAAAACATACCATTCTCAATTAATATTTCTAAAATATTACTTTTCTCCCTTATATCGTCCTTAAATGTCCATCAGTTCCATTTACTTTCTCTGTCTTCGTCTTTAACCATTACATTTAGAAATCTCCGCTTTTAATCAACGAATAGATGGAAGTCTTTGTGCAAACACCTCCGCATCTTGATAGTCAGAAAAAAATCTTTTTCCTTCCTCCAAAAAAATTATCAGTGTTGCTGGGTGACGCATTGAAAACTTATAACCTTTTTCCCACAAAACCTTTTTAGCTGGGTTAAATTCTTTCTTTCTCTTCAAAAGGTTATAACTTATATCAGGATAAAAAAGAACTGGTTTCTCAGCTATCATCAACGGACCTTTTCTTCTTTTAGCACCCTGGGCAGCCGCCCTCAAAATCTTTTCTTTATCCTGGTATCTTAAACATCTTATCAAAATTGATCGCGGGTTTTGATCATCTTGAGATCTTGGTCTTAAAACTCTGTGCACCCTTTCAATCTCAATTAAAGATTCTTCTCCCATTTCCAATTTTTCAGGAATCCATTTTTGAAAAAAATTTATTGGGTCTTCTCCTTCGGTACCTTCTTTAAGTCCAACAATTTTAATATTGTTGCGTCTACTAAAATTTTCAAGTTTATCAATTTTTCCCACGAATTGTTTTCTTTCTGATGTCCAGGCGTCATTATCATCTTCCATCTTCTTCATTCTTCCCTCCATATCTTCCATTCTGACGTCCAAATCTATAATTTTCTTTTCCATTTTTTCCTGTTTCTTTGTCATTTTATCAAACATAGCCTCCATGTTTGCTATTTTTTGTGTCATTACTTTTTGGTTACTTTTAATTACTTTTAATGCCTTTAATTTATGCATTATTTGCCTCAAAGTCTTTTTTGTACTTTCAGAGGAACTTTCGTCTTCTCCATCTTCATCTGATTTTTCCAGAGAGTCCGTCTCTCTCTCAGACTCACTTTCACTGTCGGTTTCAGTCGTTGCTGGGATTTGTAGTTCTGGTTGTTCTCTTTTGCGCATGCTCGTTCCTTTACGCTTGCGCAGTTCTCGTTGATCTTTCCCTTTAGAAATGGCCGATGCTGCCGCAGTCTCCTTTTCTGTTTCACCGGTGGTGTGTTGTACCTGAGTCCGCGGTTCTTCGGTAGAAGTAGGCCTTGATTCTGTTCCAACTTGAGCGGTCTTCGCGGTAGCAGTTTTCTTCGTCCTCTGTTTATGAGGCATAGCTTAAAACAATCCGGACTAGTTTATAAGTAACCTTAAAAAAGTATTAATTAACTTTTCTTCACTTAGACATTGATTTATTAACTTTTTTACGGGAGGGCTGGATTCCAGCGTCTCGATCCTACGTCATCACGTGACGTCCCCCCCTGATATGCGTCTCTTGAGCAAAGATTATATCAGGCAGGAATCGATTTATAAATTTAAATGTTTTCATACTCTTCATACGATGATTCCAACGGCGAACATTCCAAGTTAAAACATTTAGCTGTTTAGATATCATCATGAAACTTTGTATCTAAAAATAATTTTTCGACGCACGTCAGGAAAAGGTGATCGAAAATGGCGGCGATGAACAACAATAACAATAATTAACGTATGCTCCAGGATTAAACAACGAGTGTGAAAAAAAAAACTCAGCAGACTACAAAGCCCAGAAATTATTCGATATCTATCGACGCAAGCCCCAAGAAAAGCATAGATGCTGATATAGCTCCGCCTACTTGAATAATAAAAGAGTAATCTCTGTCTCCCTCTACCGTACGTAAATCTCATTGCAGTCGTCATATCAGATAGGGGAAGAATAACAAATCCAAAACGATTCTTGAAGAAATTGCACAAAAGAAAGGCAATCGCAACTTTAAATTATCCAATCTATCTTTAAAACACATGAAACAAGTAATTACTTCAACGATCTTCAATAAAGCATACAGAATTTTAAAAAACAGTTAATTCATGTTGCAGAGAAGAAAAAAAAGTTCTCCACAGTTCAAGCTTAACTACAGCCTATCAAGTGTTCTCCCATTATATCTTCTGAAGTTAAAACCGTCTAAAACAGTATTTTTCAAAAATGAAAATGAATTTTAAGGCAAAAACTTTCTGTGACAACCAGATCTTCCAGTCTTATCTGTCTTTACACAATGAGGCAAACAAGCCATTATAAGTCATTGAAACTTCAAACTTCAGACTCGTCGACATTGAAATATTGGCACAAAAGGAAAAACAATCATCATCTTTAAATGATCCAGTCTTTCTTTCAAACGTAAAGCAATCCAAGCAACAAAAAACTTAAAACAAACATATAGAAAAATAAAAAAAACTGTTCGTTCATTTAAATGCTGCAGAAAAAAATCTCGATGGTTCAGAATTATCTACAGTCTTTTAACAGTACTCCCGCTATATCTTCGAAGGTTAAAACTATCCAAACCGGTCTTTTTCGAAGCGAAGAATAGATTTTCAGGTAAAAACTTTCTATAACCATCAAATCTTCCATTTTCATCGATTTACACCACGTGGCAGTCAAAGTATTGTAAATCGTTCAAACTTCAGACTTCAGATTCGCCGTCGGACTCGTCAGACAAAGAGGTAATAAAACGCAATGCTTCGGCTGGATCATCAACAATAAGAGCTCCAGAATTTTTAACACAAAAACCTTAATTTGTCTGTGTATTGTAATATTGGAAGGAGCTTTGTCTGAAAATCCAATTTCATAGAAGAAGCAAATGCTGCACGTTTCTTAACAATTTCACGTGGAAACCCTTGAAAAAACGAATTCTGCACCTTGATATCGAAATAATCTTTGTTTTCTTGCAAGCTAAATATTGTGGTCCCTGTCTCTCAGACGGAGAAAACGCACAACAATATGGTTGTTATTATTTCATTCAAAGATTTGAAATCACCGGCTTTTTGAGCAGATTCAAGTTCCGCTGGTTGCGTACAAACCTCCAGAATCAAAGACTGGAATATTTCAGCAAAATAATCTGGGGTGTCGGCAGATTCTGACTTCTCTTTTAATCCAACGATTCGAATATTATTCCGACGCGATCCAGCTTCCAAATCCACGTTTCGTTGTTGAGCCTTTTCCAAACGAGAAGAAAGGTCAGCCGCATTTCCACTAACTTCATTAAGATCGAGGCTCAAAGGGTCAATTTCTTTCTTCAACTTTCTCTTTTAGTTGAGTTATTTCAGTGCATGTACCGGTGATTCGAGATTCCAATCTCCTGAACCAAGGGGGTTCATCCGAATATTCGTCAGTTCTTTTAGATTTTCGTTTGGAGGGGTTGGGATTTCGTCTGGTGCTCTTCGAATTAGCCATAATTCAAACTAATGTTACAAAAGTACAACTGAATAAAGTTAAAATGTCAAAGTTTAAATCTGAAAAGGGAGTGAGGAAGGGCAGTCAACAAGTCTCACATGTGCGTCAGCGGGAGGTGGATTCACCTCGCAGTTGTACCAGACATCGGTGCGGCCACACTTGCAGTACTGTGTTCGGTTCAGGACGTCCTGCTGTGGGAAGGATGAGCTTGAAAGAGGGCAGAGGGAGATTTACGAGGATGTTGCCGGGATCCGAGGGGCCGAGTTGTGGAGACCGGGCTGGCGTGAGGAGGTTATTCTTTGGAGATCACGGGTGAAATTATAGAGGTGTATAAAACCCCGAGGGGTATAGGTAGAGTGAATGCGCACAGTATCTTACCGCAGGGTGGGTAATCTGTGAATCAGAGTGCACAGGAGAGAGGTGAGAGTTGGTGGAGAGGAAGGAGAGAAATAATATAGAAAGAGGGGTGGAGAACGGTGCGGGGGAAGAGAAGAGTGGGACAGATGTCGAGAAAGAAGGAGATTGGTGGAGAAAGAGGAATGTAGGAGAGTGTTGGTGGAATGGAATGCCAGTTGTGGAGGAAAATGTTTGGCGGAGAGACAGAGATATTGAAGCGGGAATGTGAGGATGAGGTGGATAAGAGTGGGGATGAGAGACGGGGGAGGAAAACGGATTGTAATGTAATTCAAGTTGCCCCTACGGACTATTGACAGATATCCTGGATCTCTTCAGGTATATGCGGGCACAAATGTGCAGATTTCTGGCAGATGAAAGGGTGTTGACCTTTGCAATAGTCCCTCCAGCTGGACGAGTCGCAGTTAACGCAGTTTGACGTTCCATTTGAGTACTTGACAATAAGACTAGACGCCTCTTCCCTATCAAAGAAGATTAAACAATTTCAAAAGGGTCAAATCAGCTCCAGGCGGACACCCCAGACAGTGCCAATCTAATTCCACTGCATCGCACTAAACACACAGCACCGTGTCGGTATCCAAACTAATCCCGCGACACACTTTATACCCAACAGACTGTATCACTCCCCAAATTAACGCACTTGCCTCAGATTCCTCAGTCAGAATCTAATCAGCCATCGGGTTCCCCTCACTTCCCACAGCCCAGATGTGTTTCCAAACAAATCCTACTGGCCCACTCTCTCCCCACAGACCCGTAATGTTCTCCGTTACCCCACAATCTCACCAATAACTCAGTGACGGAAACAAATCTACGATCGTGACCTCTCACTTCCCACAGCCCCGGTGTGTCTCCAAACTAATCGTAATGAACCATTCGCAATCAAGTAAGAAAGCGAATCTCACCGGTCTGCACATTTTCCAATCCGGTATGTTCTGTCTTTATCGCCGAGAGCGTTGGAAACAACATCCTGCGAAATTTAAAGTGTTTAATTAATGGCATGAAGAGAGTCTCTCAATCCCTGACCCGGGAGTTTGTGATTAGACGGTGTGGGGGGACCTTAGATCAGCGTCTGACGTCGGGAGTATGTAATAGGACGGTGTGGTGTAGATTCTCTCTATGTCTAACCACAGGAGTTTGTGACGGGACGGTGTGGAGGGGATTCACTCTGTGTCTAACCCCAGGAGTGTGGGATGGGACGGTGTACATGGAGATTCAATCTGTGCCTGACCCGTGGGGAGTGTGTTGGGACGGTGTGGAGGGAGATTCACTCTGTGACTGACTCCAGGAGTGTGTGATGGGACGGTGTGGAGGGAGATTCACTCTGTGTCTGACCCCGGGAGTGTGTGATGGGACGGTGTGGAGGGGATTCACTCTGTGTCTAACCCCAGGAGTGTGGGATGGGACGGTGTGGAGGGAGATTCACTCTGTGTCTGACACCGGGAGTTAGTGACGGGACGGTGTGGAGGGGATTCACTCTCTGTCTAACCCCAGGAGTGTGGGATGGGACGGTGTGGAGGGAGATTCACTCTGTGACTGACTCCAGGAGTGTGTGATGGGACGGTGTGGAGGGAGATTCACTCTGTGTCTGACCCCGGGAGTGTGTGATGGGACGGTGTGGAGGGAGATTCACTCTGTGTCTGACCCCGGGAGTGTGTGATGGGACGGTGTGGAGGGTATTCACTCTGTGTCTAACCCCAGGAGTGTGGGATGAGACGGTGTGCATGGAGATTCAATCTGTGCCTGACCCCTGGGGAGTGTGTGGGGACGGTGTGGATGGAGATTCGCTCTGTGTCTGTCACGGGGAGTTTGTGATGGGGTGGTGCGCAGGGAGATACACTCTGTTTCAGACCCCGGGAGTGTGTGATGGGATGGTGCGGAGGGAGATACACTCTGTTTCAGACCCCGGGAGTGTGTGATAGGACTGTGTGGAGGGAACTTCAGTTTGTGTCTGGCCGCGGAAATGTGTGATGCGATGGTGTGGAGGGTGTTTCATTCTGTGTCCGACCCCAGGAGTGTGTGTTGGGACGGTGTGGAGGGAGATTCGCTCTGTGTCTGACCGCGAGGAGATTCACTATGAGACTGACCACGGAAGTGCATGATGGGACGGTATCAAGTGAGATTCACTCTGTCCCTGACCCCGGGAGTGTCTGATGGGACAGTGTGGAGTCAGATTCACTCCGTGTCTGACCCCGGGAGTTCGCGATGGGTCGGTGCGGAGGGAGCTTCACTCTGTGTCTGACCCCGGGAGAGTGTGATGTGACGGTGTGTAGGAGATTCACTCTGAGTCTGTCTACAGGAGTGTGTGATGGGCTAGTGTAGATGGAGATTCACTCTGTGTCTGACCACGGCAGCTTGTGATGGGACGGTGCGGAGTGAGATTCACTCTGTTACAGACACCGAGTGTGTGTAATAGGACGGTGCAGAGAGAGCTCCACTCTGTGGCTGGCCCCTGGAAAATGTGATGAGATGATGTGGAGTGATCTTCGATCTGCGTCTGACGCGGGGATTATGTAATAGAACGGTGTGGAGGAGATTCACTCTATGGCTGACCCCGGGAGTGTGTGATGGGTCGGTGTGGAGGTAGATTCACTCTGTGTTTTACACCGGGAGTGTTTGATGGGATGGTGCGGCCAGAGATTCTCTCTGTGTCTGACCAAGGGAGTGTGTGATGGGACGGTGTGGAGGGAGATACACTCTGTGTCTCTACTCAGGGAGTGTGTGATGGGACGGTGCGGAGAGAGCTTCACTCTCTGTCTGACCCCTGGAGTGTGTGATGGGACGGTGTGGAGGGAGCTTCACTCTCTGTCTGACCCCTGGAGTGTGTGATGGGACGGTGTGGAGGGAGATTCACTCTGTATCTGATTCCTAGATAGTGTGCTTGGACGGATTTGAGGGAGGTTTACTCTGTGTCTGACCTTGAGAGACTGTGATGTGGCGGTGGGGAAGGGGCTTTAAGTTCTGTCTGACCCCGGGGGTGTGTGATTGTCGTGGATATCTCCTTTCCAGTGTGACACATACCTGTTCTTCCTTTGAATTTATTTCCATCAACCTTGCATCAATATTTGAACAATACATGTTCGCTCCATCGAAAGATGTTTTCAGCGTGGATATGAGATAACAGCGTCCTTTATTTCTGATCCAATCCTGTGGACCCGGTTGCTCTAGAAATCAAGAACGTGAAAAGTTACTTTCCCTCCACAACGTCCTCTCGTACACTCCCGGGGTCAGTCACAGAGAGAAATGCCTCCACACCGTCCCATCACACAATCCCAGGGTAAGTCACTGAGTGAATTTCCATCCACAACATCCCATCATACACTCGCGCGGTCAGACATAGAGTGAATCTCCCTCCACAATATCCCATCACACACTCCCGGGGTCAATCACAGAGTGAAACGCCTCCACGCCCTTTAATCATAAACCCTGTAAAGCACTGTGGGAAACTCAGTTTACACTCTCAGGTGTCTCATACAGGGAGTCAATCTCATAACCACCCGCTGTCAAATTCCGAGTGAAGCTCCCGATGTGCCAGCTAATAGCTCAATCAGTCTCAGACTCCTAGTCAAATTACCTCCACAGCGTCGCATCACACACATCCGAGTTGAAACTCTAGGATACTAGGAATGGAGAGCTCCCTCCGCACAGTTCCATCACATACTCCTGGGGTCAGACACAGAGTGAATCTCCCTCCACACCGTCCCATCACACCCTCCTGGGGTCAGACACAAAGTGAATTTCCCTCCACACCGTCCAATCACACATTTCCTGAGTCAGACACAGAGTGAAACTCCGTCCATACTGTCCCATCACACATTACCGGGGTCAGACACCGAGTGAATCTCCATCCCCACCGTCCCATCCCACACTCAGGGCGCCAGGCACAGAGTGAATCTCTCTCCACACTGTCCCATCACACACTCCCGGGGTCAGACACAGAGTGAATCTCCCTCCCCACCGTCCCATCCCACACTCAGGGCGCAACCCTTCACACTGTTCCATCACTCACTCCCGAGTTCAGACATAAAGTGAAGCTTCCTCCCCACCGTGCCATCACACACACCCGGGGTCAGACGCAGAGTGAATCTCCCTCCACACCGTCCCATCACATACTCCTGGGGTCAGACACAGAGTGAATCTCTCTCCACACTGTCCCATCACATACTCCCGGGGTCAGACACATAGTGAATCACCCTTCACACTGTCCCATCACACACTACCGGAGTCTGACACAGAGTGAAACTGGTTCCCCACTGTCATATCACAGACACCCTGGATCAGGAACAGATTATAGCTTCCTATCACTCTGCAATGTGATGAGTAGCAGGAGATGGTGGGCTTGGTGTGTTAACTCACCTTTTCTGCTGGTCAGCAGTTGACAGATTAGAGCATTCTCTTCGTTCAGAATCCTGTACTTCATTTCGAGGTCACTGATATTTTGACGGAGATCGGTTTGTGTTTGATACAGATCGGAGAGTTGGGTGTTCAGTGCTGAGTTTTCATTTTCGAGGGCGAAAAATTTGCTTTCCAGTTCGGAAAGGGTATTGTTGATGACTGAGATATTCTTGAGACAGGTGTTCCGGGCGAGAGCCAGTCTGGAATTCTCGGTTATGGTGGATTCAGGGGTTGAGTTTAACTCATTTTCCTGAAGTCGCCATTGCCGCTGGGTCTGGTTCACCTCTTGACATAGTTCCCAAAGTTCCTGGTGGTCTCGGTCCAAGGTGCTCAGAGAGTGACGAATCTGTGATACTGAGAGTGATAGTAAGTAGTGAGCCGATGTCACAGTATGTGGTGTGTAGGTGTCAAGGTCAGTGGCGTGTCAATGTTAAGTTGAGTAGTGTGTTGGTGTCACACTGAGACGTTGTCGGCTTCACTGTGATCGACGTTTCGGTGTCACGCCGATTGTCCTGTCGGTCAGTAATTTTCCTTGCCCTTAACTAGTATATACTATTGTTGAGCACTGTGCCACTTTTAAAGTCTACCCATGTTTCTCAACCGTCCCACTATATTGTCTGCGTTCCCAGTCTACACTACCCAATTCCACCCTCATTCTATTCTGGTGTTGCAGAGCGGGCTGTGTCGGTGTCATGCGTAGAGGATCGGCGGTGTCATGGTGAGGCGCTTGTCGGCGTCAAGGTGAGAGTTGTGTAAGTGTCACGATCAAGGCTGTGTCAGTGTCACTATATGGGCCGTGTTTTTGTTACGGTGAGGGGAATGTCAGCGTCTCATTGAGGCAGGTGTCGGAGACACGTTGAATAGAATGCAGTGTTCTCGATACGGAGCCCGTCAGTTTCAGGGAGTTGGTTTCACAGTGAGGTGTGTGTCAGTGTCACGGGTCTGGTAGTGACCGTGCCCCGAGTTTGCGCGTATCGGTGTCACAGTGACGGAGCTTCCGGTGTCACGATTTGGGGCATGTCGTTTCACCATGTCGGTCGAGTTGTTATTACTGTGATGGAATCACGACGTCACGGTGAGGTGAAATCCAGCGTCACGGTCAGGTGCGAGTCGGCGTCACGGTGTGGGCATAATGGACTCATGGTGGGAGTCGTGTCCCTGTCAATGTGAGGGTAGTTTAAGTTTCACCACGAGGGCGTGTCGGTGTCACGGACAGCTGCGTTTTGGAGTCACGTTGCATCGTGTCTCAGTGCCTCGCTGAGCGGCGAGTGCGTGTCATTGTGGTGTTTAAAGCTCACTTTTCATTGTACTCTGTTGGTTTACAGTCTGACTGCACTCGGAGCCCGGTCACTCACCATAGATCGAGAGCCCGGCAGCGATCGCGATGAGGACGGTCGTAACTAGGCAGAGTATGCAGATCTTACGGTACGGTTTATTTCTTATTTTATCTTTCGGCTGCTCTGTATGCGGACCTGTAGAAAGACCATTCAGCATGTGTGTGAATTCAGCCGTGACCCTCACTGAGACTCCCTCTCACGGAACATCAGTGCTCTCTCCATCCACCAGGATCACTCCCTCCCTTTCACAGTCTCATCTACTTTCAGCCGTCATTGCCGAGAGTCCAATCTCCTTGACTTGGCAAAGGCTGACAAGTGTCTGACGGATTCCAGAGATCAGTCAGATCTCCCCTGAGCCTCCTCCGCTCCAGAGGAAGCAACCCAGGTGTCCGACCTCTCGTTGTAACACACGGCGGCGAATCCCGGCAGAGTCCTGTTAAACCTTTCCGGAGGCTCCCCAACTCCCTGACATCCTTCCGATAATGGGGTCACCAGAACTGTCTACAATACGCCTGATTCAGCCTAGCTCGTGATTGTTATAACGTTGCAACTTAACTCTCTGATATTTGTACTCAAATCCCCAACTAATAAAGGCAAGATTGACATAACCATCTCATCAAACGCAGCCACGTTCAGAGAGCTGTGAACATGGACTCCAAGATCCTCTGCCCATTCAAAGTAAAGACCTGTTCGGCAGAGCATTGGGCTCCGAATGGCCTGTTTGTGCTGTAGGTTCCCCACGTGTCTATGTTTCAACACCGTTCAGGGTCTTGGCTTGGTTAATGTGTCAACTGTTTCATTTGACATATGAAGGTGCCTATCAAGGTGCAGCATTTCAGTTTTGGCCGGGTTAAACTCCATCTGCCCGCTCTGCAACCACATCTGTAACTGATCTACGTCCCGCTGAATTATCGGTCAGGCTTGGAGATCATCTGGATCATTTTAGTTTTGGCCGGGTTAAACTCCATCTGCCCGGTCTGCAACCACATCTGTAACTGATCTCCGTCCCGCTGAATTATCGGTCAGGCTTGGAGATCATCTGGATCATTTATAAGCAATTAAGAGCCGAGAAGTAATGTGGCAGCTGTATTGCACGATGGTCAGACCCCACCTGGAGTACTGTGCTCTACTCTGGTCGCTTTCACTGTAGGAAAGACGTGGAAACCACAGAACGGGTACCGAGGAGATTTACAAGGCTGTTGAATGGGTTGTTAGTTTCAATATACTGTAGAGAAGGATAGGTCTGGACACAGGATAGGGATGTTTGATAGGAGAAATTCTAACTTTAAGGAGATGTGAAAGGATTTAGAAAGAGCGGATTGGGAGAATTTGTTTTCTGTAAAAGATGTAATAGAGAAATGGGGGTCATTTAAAAGTGACATTTTCGGGTTCAGAATCTTTATGTTCCTGATAGGTTGAAAGGAAAGTGAGAGAAATGATTCTTAAGGAGTCCATTTAGAATGTGCTGACACAGAAAGAACGTGCAAAGCAACTTGCAGGGCAACGTATAAACCAATTTGCAAAATCAGGATGAAACAATAGCTTGCTGATTAAAGAAGCGATACAGGTAACGGGAAGACATGCTTAACGATTGAACAATAACGGTGTTAATGCGCTGAGGCTGATAAGTGGGCCAAAGGGTAGTCACATTTGAAATTTTGTAATAAGATTAAGGAAGAATGTCTGCACCTCACATGGGTGCAACTCACAAAGTCGTAAACAACTAGGGTATAAAAAAAAACTGTGCAAAGTGTAATTCGGCACTCAATCTAGCAGGAGCTGGTTGGGTCCGACTCTGCAGACTCGAAAAATAAAGTTTACCGTTCTGCAAATTGCTGAGACTCAGTGTGTTTCTGACAACGTGGGGGCTCGTCCCGGGATCCACACTCCGGCCGCGGTGGACACGAGGAAGGACATCGGAGACGGTGCACCCCGCCGAGTTTGGCGGTCCCTGACTCCTTGCTCGTCGCTCCAACGCGGCTTGAGCGAGTGATATCCGGACAGCGCAGAGCGGTAAACGGGGAGAAGGGGACAGTACCTGGTACTGGAAGTCCCCAGGTCGCACCGGGTAAGTGCCTACTATTATAGTAGAAAGGTGAGGGAATAAGTAAGGACGGAGAAGACCGGGATCGCTACCCGGGGGTCCTCCTGATTAAGTAAGAGCGGAATAAGATGGGAGGGGGTGGCTCTAAAAAGAAAGAGGAGACGGAGAAGACCGGGACCATACCCGGGGGTTCCTCCTGATAGCCCCCTCGGTAGAATGTTTGAGATTTGGGTATGTGGAAGACTAAAAGGGAAACAAAAGAAAAAAATGATACAGTACTGTTTAATTTGGTCGAAACAGCCGATAGAAAAACCTGCGGTCTGGTGGCCGCGGCTTGGGTCTGAGGAGGATTGGGTACGACAAGCCTTAAACATTTACGTTAATTCAAAACCAAATGTAAAACCGGAAGAAATTGCTTATGCTTTTTGTTGGGCTCCCTGGCCAGGAGTAACAACAAAGAGTTTTAAATTGGGCATTAAAGGGGAGCGGAAGTGGGACCCACTCGATCATTTACCCCCTCCCTATGTCCAGCCTTCTGCGCCCCTTGCGGGAGCAGAGGGAGGACGTGAAGAAAGTGAAAAAACAGAAGAAATAGACCCGGAGAGGGATGTTAGGGAAAAAGCAAAAGCAAGGATCGAAACAAGGAGTGTGACAAGAGCAGATAAGAAAAAGAAAGACGAATTAAAAAAGGAAGAGGTACAGCTGTGTCCCCTTCGAGAGGTTCCAATGGGAGGAGAACGGGCAGGAACAGGATTTGTAAACGTCCCTCTGACATGTACCGAAGTACGAGGATTTAAGAAAGATATGAAAACTTTATTAGAAGATCCAATGGGACTGGCAGAACAGTTGGATCAATTCTTAGGACCTAATGTTTACACTTGGGAAGAAATGCATGCGATTATGGGAACGCTATTTTCTGCACAAGAGAGGCAAATGATACGACAAGCTGCAATATCAATTTGGGGAAGGGAACAGCCGAATGAGTTACCGGGGGACCGGAAATTTCCAGTAAAAGACCCACAGTGGGACAAACAAGCAGAAGAGAGAAGACGGCAATATCCCATTGCCATGGAAGGGAGGAGGGGATTACAACCTGTAATTGAGACATTAGTATCATATGGACTCCTGGAAGAATGTATGTCACCCTTTAATACCCCCATCCTACCGGTCCGAAAGCCCGACGGCACGTATCGAATGGTTCAAGATCTGAGAGGCTTAAATGCGGTAGTCCAAACACGATACCCGGTAGTGCCTAACCCCTATACATTAATGAGCAAAATACCTCCTGAACATGAATGGTTCAGTGTGATAGATCTAAAAGATGCCTTTTGGAGTTGCCCGTTGGAGGAAGGTAGCCGAGATATGTTCGCATTTGAATGGGAAAATCCCTTCACTGGGCGGAAGAAGCAACTCCGGTGGACCGTCTTGCCCCAAGGGTTCACGGAGTCCCCAAACCTATTCGAACAGGTACTGGAGCAAGTATTGGCTGGATTCCATTGTACCGAAAAGAACCAACTATTACAGTATGTCGATGACCTACTACTATCGGGACCAGCAGAGGAGGTAGTGCGAGACGATACTATAAGACTCCTGAATTACCTAGGAGAAAAAGGATTGCGGGTGTCCAAGAAGAAACTGCAATTTGTCGAGAAGGAAATAACATATCTCGGACACAGAGTCAGTAAAGGGCACCGCCAAATAACCCCAGAAAGAATAGCGGGAATAACTAAAATACCGCTTCCCAGGACAAAGAAGGAAATAAGACAATTTCTGGGCTTAGTGGGCTATTGCCGGATTTGGATAGAGAATTATACCCCCTTGGTGAAGTTTATGTACGACAAATTGGCAAAGGAAGACCGGGGAATAATCAGCTGGACCGAAGAAGAAGAACAGAAGTTCAGGAAAATAAAAGGGCAACTAATTCGGGCCCCGGTATTAACACTGCCAGCACTGGAAAAGCCCTTTCAGCTGTATGCAACAAACAATGAAGGAATTGCGTTAGGAGTACTAACCCAAGAAAAAGGAGGAAAGCGGCAACCTGTGGCCTTTTTATCAAAAATGTTAGACCCGGTATACCGGGGATGTCCGACGTGCATACAAGCCGTAGCGGCAGCAGCCGTACTAGTAGAAGAAGCACGGAAATTAACCTTTGGGGGAAGAATGACGGTTAGCACCCTCTTAGCCCAAAAAGCTCAGCGGTGGTTGACGGACTCTCGCATACTGAAATACGAAACCATTCTGATGGTCGGGGATGATGTAAGCTTTGAAAGGAACAATAGTTGTAACCCAGCACAGTTCTTATACGGGGAATCAATAGGGGAGCCCGACAAACATCAGAAGACGAGTGGAAGACCCCCGACGGACGGCAAGTACTGAATAAGGAAGTAACTCGACATATACTGCAACAACTACACCAACAAAGCCATTGTGGAGTGCAAGCTATGTGCGACACTATCCTAAGGGACTATGTTTGTAAAGGGATATTCACACTAGCTCAACAGGAGGTGTGAAGCTGTTACACCTGCCAAAAGGTAAACAAGAAAATGATGCGTGCCACCCATAAGGGGGGACAAACACTAGCCATCCGACTGTTCCATCGGATCCAAATAGACTTTACGGAACTACCACAAGTTCAGAGATGGAAGTACCTGTTAGTAATTGTGGATCACTTCACTCGGTAGGTGGAAGCATTCCCAACCACTAAAGCGGACGCCCCTACAGTGGCACGGATCCTATTAGAAAATATAGTCCCGAGATATGGAATAATGGGGTCTATTGATTCAGATAGGGGAACACACTTTGCCTCAAAAACACACCAGCTAATCTGTGACGCCTTAGGAATCCAGTGGAAGCTGCACACCCCGGCACCCTCAGAGCTCAGGAAGAGTTGAGAGGATGAACAGTACTTTGAAGACGCAATTGATAAAACTAATGATGGAAACCAAGCTACCCTGGACCAAGTGTCTACCCCTGGCCCTACTAAGAATCCGCACGGCTCCTCGAAAAGATATAGGAGTATCCCCTTATGAAATGTTGTTTGGCCTTCCATATTGGAACAAGGTGGAGGGCTATCCTTCCCTGCAAGGGGGAGATGTCTTTGTAAGGGACTATTTACAGGCACTGTCTCGTTCTTTTGCAGAATTGCGCAGGAAGGGGTTACTCGCACAAACCCCACCTCTGGACTTCGCACTCCACCGAACTCAGCCCGGTGACTGGGTCCTGATTAAGACTTGGAAGCCAGAGAAGTTACAGCCGCAGTGGGAAGGCCCATTCCAGGTGCTACTGACCACCGAAGCCGCAGTAAGGACAAAAGAAAAAGGGTGGACCCACGCCGCGAGAATCAAGGGACCCGTAAAGCCCGAAGAAGGTGCAGAATGGACTTGCGTCCAGGGAGAAGACCCGATGGTGCTAAAGCTCAAAAGACGGACAGAATGAACTTTGGGACTGTAATGTATATACTGCTATTGTTGAGAAGCGCTGAAGGGGGATGTGATAAGTGCAGGACGACGGTAAGGGTGGGCATGACGGTTTTTCCAGGGTCCTTTGTATCACACTCGCATGTAAACGAGAAATGTTATGACTACAACAAAAAGGAGGAGTATGTGGAAAGTTTAATCTAACCAACTGCTGCTTAAAGATAGATGACAACGGAAAGGTGGTTCAAAAAAAATATCAGATAAAATAAGGAAACTGGCCCACGTGCCGGTACAGACCTGGAAGCCGCTGGGGTATTGGGACTGGCTGGACGGATGGTTGAAAGGAAGCTGGTGGCGAACCGCTTTAGGGGTTATAGGAGGGGGATTGATGGTCCTCCTTCTGCTACGATGTCTGATCCCCTGCTTGCGGGAGCTAGTAGCTCGGGTGGCAAGACAAGTCATGCAACCAAGGGCCCCAGCTGATCCTGTTCAGGTACTCCTACAAAGGGAAATAGAGCTAGAGGAAGAAGCCTATGTAAACCCGTGGCAAAAGCCCAACTGATAGCACATTCTAAAAAGAAAAAGGGTGGATTGAGAGAAATGATTCTTAAGGAGTCCATTTAGAATGTGCTGACACAGAAAGAACGTGCAAAGCAACTTGCAGGGCAACGTATAAACCAATTTGCAAAATCAGGATGAAACAATAGCTTGCTGATTAAAGAAGCGATACAGGTAACGGGAAGACATGCTTAACGATTGAACAATAACGGTGTTAATGCGCTGAGGCTGATAAGTGGGCCAAAGGGTAGTCACATTTGTAATTTTGTAATGAGATTAAGGAAGAATGTCTGCACCTCACATGGGTGCAACTCACAAAGTCGTAAACAACTAGGGTATAAAAAAACTGTGCAAAGTGTAATTCGGCACTCAATCTAGCAGGAGCTGGTTGGGTCCGACTCTGCAGACTCGAAAAATAAAGTTTACCGTTCTGCAAATTGCTGAGACTCAGTGTGTTTCTGACAGAAAGGCTAAAAGTTTGAGAGAGCCATGGTTTCAAAAAATTAGAAAGCTAAATGAAGAAACGATGTTGCTTTGGCAAGTAGGTTGAAAATAAATCCAAAGGGTTTCTACAGTTATATTAATAGCAAAATGATAGTGAGGGATAAAAGTGGTCCCTTAGAGAATCACCGTGGACAGCTATGTGTGGAGCCCAAAGAAATGCCGGAGATTTTGAAGAACTTCTTTCCTTCGGTATTCACTGAGGAGAAGGATATTGAATTGTATAAGGTAAGGAAAAATGGTAGGGTATGAATGGAAAGTATCATGATTAAAGATGAGGAAGTACTCGCAGTTGTAATGAATACAAATTTGGATAAGTCTTCGGGTCCTGACAGGATATTCCCTAGGTCCTTAAATGAAATTAGTGTGGAAATAGCAGGGGCTCAGGCATGAAAAAAATCAGATGTCATTAGAAACGGGGATGGTGCCGGAGGATTGGCTTATTACTCATGTTGTTCCATTGTTTAAAAAGGGCTCTAAAAGTAAACCTAAAACTGAACAGCCTGTAGGTTTGACATTCTCAGAGATGGTATATATAATTATCTGGATAGACAGGTTTTGATTAGGAACAGTCAACATGGATTTGTGCGTGGAAGGTCATGTTTGACAAAACTTATAGAATTGTTTGAAGAGGTTACTAGGAAAGTTGACGAGGGTAAAGCAGTGGATGTTTTTTCATATTGACTTCAGTAAGGACTTTGACAAGGTTCCACACTGAAGGTTAGTTAGGAAGGTTCAATCCTTAGTTATTAATAATGAAGTGTAAACATTGATTCAACAGTAGCTGGATGGGAGATGCCAGAGAGTAATGGTGGATAACTGTTTATCAGGTTGGAGGCCGGTGACTAGTGGTGTGCTTCAGGTAACTGTACTGGGTCCAATGTTGTTTGTCTTATACATTATTGATCTGGATGATGGGGTGGTAAATTGGATTAGTAAGTATGCAGATTATACTAAGATAGGTGGCGTTGTGGATAAGGAAGTAAGTTTTCAGAACTTGCAAAGTGATTTAGGCCAGTTAGAAGAGTGACCTAAACAATGATAAATTGTGTTTAATGCTAATAAGTGTGAGGTGCTACATTTTTGTAAGACTAAACACAATGGGACATTTATGGTAAATGGTAGAGCATTAAGGAATGCAGTCGAACTGAGTGATTTAGGAATAATGGTGCATAGTTCTCTGAAGGTGGAATCTCATGTGGATAGGGTGGTGAAGGAAGTTTTTGGTATGCTGGTCTTTATAAATCAGAGCATTGAGTATAGGAGTTGGGATGTAATGTTAACATTGTAGAAGGCATTGGTGAGGCCACATTTGGAGTATTGTGTACTGTTCTGGTCATGAAAATATAGGAAAAATGTCAACAAAATAGAGGTAGTACAGGGGACATTTACTAGAATGTTACCTGGGTCTCAGCACCTCGGTTACAGTCAGTAACGCGGCCGGGTGAACACAAACGCAGGACTCAGACACGGATCTACTAGGGGGAGGGCAGGATTGGAATGCCATGGCATTTAAGGGTAGAGCTGGGGTTCAGGTAGATAGAGTGTCAGGCAGGCAGAGTGAAGCGGGCTCCCGAAGTTCAAGCAGGCAGAGCGGAGCGCGCTCCCAAAGTTCACGCCGGCAGAGCGGAGCTGGCACTCGGAGTTCGAGTTCAGGTAGACAGGTCCCCGGGATTCAGGCATGCAGGCAGGCAGACAGGTCCCCGGGATTCAGGGTTCAGACAGGCAGGCAGACAGGCCCCGGGTTCAGTCAGGCACGCAGGTAGACAGGTCTAGGTGGCTAGATAGGGTGGCGGAGACCACTCCCTGGACGGGCCGCAGATGGAAACCCGGAGGGCTGGGCAGGACGCGGACCCCTCGGCGGGTGTGGGGCACAATCCCATGGTTCGGGTGGAAGAGGAGGAAGGGGCAGAACCCCCGCAGGGCAGCGGCAGATCGGCCAGAGATGCCCGAAGGAGGCCAGGGTAACCAACACTTCAGTCATGATAACGGGAAATTCTGGAACGGCCGGCAGACAGCGCGACCGCGCAAACAAAACAAACGAGCAGAGAAGCGGGACCAGCGCATGGGAAGAAAGGTGGGGGAGCGGAACAAACTGGCAGTACTGGTACGGGACAGGGAAGCATAATGAAGAGCAGATCTGAGCCCGGGCGGAATCACCGAATGCAGAGCAGAGTTCGGAGACGGTGGGGAAACAGGAAACTGAACGAAACGACCACCCGTCTGGTCCCAGTCCCAAGGCCCCTTATAAAAACCGACAGCTCAATGAGTTACAGGTGTGTCTCCTTGAACCAGGAGCGTCCAATCTAGATCACGGGTGACGGGAAGGACAACTGCAGGCCCCGGAGTCCGGAGCCCTCGGACCGGATCAAGACCGGGAACGCGCATTCCGAACCAGACCCTGACAGTTACTGAGAAAAGTTGAACAAGCTAGGTCTTTGTTCTCTTTGGCGTAGAAGGTTGAGGGGGGACTTGACAGAGGTATTTATAAGTATGAGTGGGATAGATAGAATTGACGTCGATAGGCTTTTTTTTTCCATTGAGATTAGGGGAGAGTCAAACAAGAGGACACGATTTGAGAGATAGGGGGCAAAAGTTTAAGGGTAACACGAGGGGGAATTTCTTTACTCAGAGCGTGGTAGCTGTGTGGAACGAGCTTCCAGTAGAAGTGTAGAGGCAAGTTCGGTATTGTCACTTAAAGTAAAATTGGATAGGTATATGGACAGGAAAGGAATGGTGGGTTATGGGTTGGGTGCAGATCGGTAGGACTACGTGTGAATAAGCGTTCGGCACGAAGCAGAAGGGCCGAGATGGCCTGCTTCCGTGCTGTAAATGTTATACGGTTATAAGTCTAAAGTGAGAGGGGAAAGGGATTTAATTGGGGCCCGTGTGACAACCTTTCATTACCCAGATTGTGGTCAGCTTATGGGACGAGTTGACAGAGGAAGTGTTCGAAGCAGAAGCATTGGAAACTTGGTCACTTGGGAGTATAGCACGTGACCCATTCATATTGACGTCAGTCTGACGTGTTTCTGCAGTGGTTGGTAGACCGCCAGGTCCCGAGGATATGGGAGGATCTTCGTCCTCATCCATGCGGGATTGTTCTTTCCGAAAGTTCAGCTTTGAGTAGGTGTAGTTCAAACCTTTTGTGGGAGAGAGAGAGAGCAGATAAGAGAAAGGAGTGAGAGCGGTGGGAAACGGGGGAGTGAGTCGGGGAGAGAGAAGAGCTGGGGTTGAGGAAAGAGAGAGAGGGATAAGTGACGAGGAGAGAAGGGGTGAGACAGCGAGAGAGTGTGTGAGGAAGTGGGGGAGAGAGGATAGAGACGTGGATACAGAGAGAGCGAAAACGATGGACAAAGAGAGGAGAGAGCGATGTGGCAGGAAAATGCGAGAGAGAAATCGGGACGTAAAGGGGGTATCTTTTTCTTTGTTACTGTGTATGCTAATCGAAAATGGCTTCTTGGTTTTGCTAAAAGTAGGAATGCTTCTTTGTTGCGAGAGAGTGCTGGAAGCTTGTTTGGGTTAAAATTTACTGATAACGAGAATTGAATTCCTTGATTAACCAATTGGGATTAATGTTGTTCTTTCTTCTGACTCTGTAAGCTATTGTTGGCGGGCATTTTGGGGAGATGGGCGCGAGTGGGTGCGACGCTGTAAACTGGGCGAGGAACGGACCCCAAGCGGGGTTCCAAGGCCAGGAGCTACCCCGAGGAGAGGAGACGACGATAGATGTGCTTGGTTGACCACTTCGGGTGGTCCTGAGCTGCGAGTCGGGGAGTTCGGAGGGGATCGAATGGTGGCCAGAAGACTTCAGTAATTGAGCTCCAACGGTTTGGACTTTGACAAGTTTGGCGCCTTTTCTTTATTTTTCTGCTTCATACATTCTGTATCTTTATTAATCACATAGTTATAGTAACCTTTATAAATTGCACTCATTTAATCGCATATTTTGTACTGTCTGCTTTTGGGCGAGGCGGGGACATCACACTGTATCCACACCAGCTGATTATCCAGTTTGGCGGGGCCGATGGCTGCTCCCCCTAGACGAAAAGAACTGAGCGAGCCTGAGGCGACCCCAGGGGTTACAGGAATATAAAACTAGGAGAGAAAGGGGAGAGAGTAGGAGAATGGGGAGTGGAGAGAGGAGTTCGAGGTGTGACCGATGAATGGTCGGGAATGTGACGAGAGAGGGATGGAAGGTGGAAGTTCAGAGAGAGGGGAAGAGAACAAGAGAATTTCAGAGAGACGGGAAATAGCGAGGCGAGAGAGCGTCGGGGAGCGGAAGAGATGGGTGGAAAGAGAGGAGGGGAAGGCGTGGAGGGTAGATGAGCGGAAAGCCCAGCGACAGAGAGAGGTGGGAAGAACGAGCGTGGTTGAAGGGGTTATGAGAGTGAGCATAGAGAGAGTGATAAGAGTGCGAGGGGAGACAGTGACTGTAATAGAAGAGAGATGGGAGAGAGAGGTGTCAGTGAGAGAGGGTGAAGAGAAGTGGACAGAGGGAGACTGTAGGAGAAATAGTGTGAGAGAGGGTCAGTGGAGGGAGTGTGAGAGGAGACGGTGTGAGAAAAGGAAAGAGGGAAAAGAAAAGGGAGAGAGGGTTTACGGTTTTATACCGCGCTAACTCCTCAACTTCTCTCCCACAGTCCTCCCTCCTCACCACACCGACATGGCGCTAACTAATCTCCACCACCCCCGCCCCACAATTCTCGCTACTCATCGCCCCAGACCGTGCCACCTTTCCACAGCATTCCCTCCACACTCGATCCCACGGCGCTCCCTCTATTCCACCCCTCCCAAGGCGACGATCAAAGACAGATCCCCGTCTTCGCATCTCTCACGCGTTCCCTCCGTGTTCACAAGATCTCAAGGTAAAGGAGCAGAAGTAGGACATTCTGAAACCGCTACAGAGGAGATGTAGGGGTACGTTTTTTTTAATCAGGGAGTGCTGAGCGCCGCGAATGGGCTGCCGGAAACAGTGGTGTAGGCGGAAGCCATTTAACCACATAACAATTACAGCAGGGAAGCAGGACATCTCGGTCTTTCTAGTCCGAACTCCTGCTTTAATCCCACACGCTCTGGTATATCAAAAACAACGGAACCTCAGAAAATTGATCCACTTCACCTGCCCTTCCTGCTATCAATTCTCGGTCAAGGCCACAACGTCACAATTCCAGCTGTTGATCCGGGATCTGAGCTAAGTCACCTTTCCTACGATCAGTCTGTAGGTCAGGACACTAGATCACAAGATCACAAGACAAAGGAACAGAAGTAGACCATTCGGCCCATCAAGACTGCTCCGCCACTCCAGCATGATCTAAACTATTCACCCGTTTATTTCCAATTTCCAGCTTTCTCCCCATATCCCTTGATACCCTAACTAATCTGATACATGTCAATCTCCTCCTTAAAAACCTTCAATGATTGGGTCTCAATATATCTTCCAAGATACTCTGTCTAAAAAAATCTTCTCATCTCTGTTTTAAATGAGTACCCTCTAATTCTAAGACTGTGACCTCTTGTCCTGAACTCACCCACGAAGGGAAACAGCCTTTCCACATCTACTCTGCCCGACCCTTTCAACATGCGACAGACAGGGAATTATTAGGATCAACCGCGGCCAGTAAAGGATTGGAGCTTTGCGGCTTCGACTCGGGGAGCGGCCTTGTCGAGAAAAGTGCGAGTCTTTGGCTCCAGAGCCTTCGGAGAGGAGGCTGAGGGGGGAGACTACGCCAAAGCTGGAGAGGGTGAGCGGTAGTGAAGAGACGACAGGTAAACTGATTCAGTGTGATGCTTGTCTGATGTGGGAGGACAAGGACACTGATGGTGCCTCCGGCTGCTACAACTGTGATAAGTGTGTCCAGGTTCAGCTCCTGAAGGACCATGTTGCGGCGCTGGAGAGGCAACTGGAATACCTGATGTTCATCCGGGAAAACGAGAGTTTTCTGGACAGGACCTACAGTAAGATCGTTACACCGAAGATACCGGAGGAGAGAACGCGGGGGGCGATGAGGAAGGGATGGATGCTTGATGTACAGGAGACCCCGGGGGATGTGCGACTAAAAAACAGGATCACCCTCTTGGAGGCTGTCGGGACAGAAGACACTGTCAGTCTCAGAAGCGGACAGATCTGCAAGTCAAAAATTAGCACTGAAGACAAGCCGATGAGACAGACGACAGGCGGAGCCGCGCTAGTAGGAGACTCCATAGTGAGAGGTACTAAAAGGGGTTTCTGCGGCAACAGGCTGGATTGAAGGATGGTGTGCTGCCTCCCTGGAGCCAGGATCCAGGACGTCAGGGACCGATTGCAGAGCATCCTCAAGGGTGAAGGGGAACAGCCGGAAGTGGTAGTGCATGTCGACACAAATAACATCGGGAAGAAGAGGAAAGAAATTCTGCAGCGGGACCAGAGAACTCGGAAGAAGGCTGAAAAGCAGGACCTCCAGGGTGGTTATCTCCGGTTTGCTTCCAGTTCTTCGTGCTGGTGAGGGCAGGAACGGGGAGATATGGGATCTCAATGTGTGGCTGAGGAGCGGGTGCGGCAAACAGGGTTTCAGATTCTTAGACCACCTGGATCTGTTTTGGGGTAAGGATGAATTGTGCAAAAGGGATGGGTTGCACCTTAACAGGCAGGGGACCAGCATTCTGGCAGGCAGGTTTGCCACTGCAACACGGGTGTGTTTAAACTTGTAAGCGGGGGGGGGGGGGGGGTGAGGAGACAAACTGGAAATGTAAGGACGGAGTTAAAGGGAAGGAGAGAATAAGAAAAGTTAAGAAATACATCGGAATTGACGGAGCAGAAAGCTTAGGAAGGGATCGGAGAGTATGGCCAAGTGCAATGGGGACCGATGTGAGAAACGAGAGGAGTAATGCATTACAAGTATTTTATATGAATGCACGAAGTATGAGAAATAAAGTGGATGAGCTTGAAGCTCAGTTGGAAGTTGGAAAGTATGATGTTGTTGGAATAACAGAGACATAGCTGCAAGAGGTCCAGGGCTGGGAAGTGAATACTTAAGGATGTACATCCCATCGAAAGGACAGACACGTGTGCTGAGGGGTCGGGTAGCTCTGCTGGTGAGGAATGACATTCAGCCCCTTGCGAGGGGTCACATAGAATCCGAAGATGTAGAGTCAGTATGGATAGAACTCAGAAGTTGTAAGTGCAAAAAGACCCTAATTGGAGTTATCTACTTGAGTTATCTATATTTGAGTTATCCCTCAAATAGTAGCTTGGATATAAGGTGTAAATTGTATCAAGAGGTTAAATTAGCATGTCGCAAATATAATACTACGGTTGTAATGGGGGATTTCAACATGCAGGTAAGACTGGGAAAATCACTTTGGTACTGGACCCCAAGAAAGGGAGTTTGTGAAGTGCCTCCGAGATGGATTCTTAGAGCAGCTTGTTCTGGAGCCTGCCAGGGAGAAGGCAATTCTGGATCTAGTATAATGTAATGAACCGGACTTGATAACGGAACTCATGGTAAAGGAGCCATTAGGAGGTAGTGACCAGAATATGATAAGTTTTAATCTATAATTTGAGAAGGAGAAGGGAAAATCGGAAGTTTCAGTGATACAGTTGACCGAAGGGATCTCTGGCGCCATGATGGAGGAACTAGCCAAATTTGACTGGAATGAATCTCTCACAAGGATGACTGTGGAACAGCAATGGCAGATATTTCTGGGAAAATTTCAGAAGGTGCATTGATTAGTTCATTCCACAGAGGAAGAAAGATTCTAAGGGGAGTGTGAAGCGACCTTGCCTCACAAGGGAAGTCAAGGACAGTATAAAAATAAAAGAGAATAAGTATAACATAGCCAAGATGAGCAGGAAGCCAGAGGATTGAAAACCTTTTAAAGAGGCAACAGAAGATTACTAAAAAGGCAATAAGGGAGAAAGATGAGGTACGAATGGAAGTTAGCCAAGAATATAAATGAGGATAGTAAAAGCTTCTTTAGGTTTGTGAAGAGGAAAAGAAAAACAGTTAGGACCAAAGGCTGGGCCCTTGATGGCAGAAAAAGGTGAACTTAGTATGGGGAATAAGGAAATGGCAGACGAGCTGAATAGGTACTTTGGATCTGTCTTTACTAGGGAGGACACAGACCAACTCTCAGATGTAATCGTGGCCAGATGACCTAAGACAACGGAGGAACTGAAGGTAATACACATTAGGCAGAAAATCGTACTGGGAGACTGATGGACTGAAAGCCGATAAATCCCAGGGCCTGATGTTCTGCATCCCAGAGTACTTAAAGAGGTGGCTCTAGAAATCGTAGAAGCATGGGTAACCATTTTCCAATGGTCTATAGATTCAGGATCAGTTCCTGAGGATTGGAGGATAGCTAATGTAATGTCACTTTTTAAAGAAAGGAGGAAGAGAGAAAGCACTGAATTCTTGACCAGTTAGTTTGACATCAGTGGTGGGGAAGATGCTTGAGTCAATTATAAAGATGAAATAACGACACATTTGGATAGCAGCAACACGATCGATCCGAATCAGCATGGATTTACGAAGGAGAAATCATGCTTGACTATTCCTCTGGAAGTTTTTGAGGATGCTACCAGGAAAATGGACAAGTGAGAGTGGTGGATGTAGTGTACCTGGACTTTCAGAAATCCTTTGATAGGGTCCTACATAGGAGATTAGAGGGAAAAATTAAAGCACATAATATTGGGGATAGGGTACTCTCATGGATAGAAAATTGGTTGGCAGACAGGAAACAAAGAGTAGAGATTAATGGGTTCTTTTCAGAATGGCAGGCTATGATCAGTGGAGTACCGCAAGGCTCTGTGCTGGGACAGCAGCAATTTACAATATACATTAATGATTTAGATGATGGGATTAAAAGTAACATTAGCAAAATTTGCAGATGACACAAAACTCAGTAGCAGTGTGAAATATGAGCAGGATGGTAGAAGAACGCAGGGTGAATTGGACAGGTTGGCTGGGTGGGCAGATGCATGGCAGATGCAACTTACTGTGGGTAAATGTGAGGTTATCCACTTTGGTGGCAAGAACAGGAAGGAAGGTTACTATCTGCATTGGGTCAAGTTAGGAAAAGGGGAAGTACAACGAGATCTAGATGTCCTTGTTCATCAGTCACTGAAAGTAAGCATGCAGGTACAACAGGCAATGAAGAAGGCTAATGTCATTGTTGGCATTCATAACAAAGGAATTGAGAATAGGAGCATTGAGGTCCTTCTGCTCTGGTGAGACCACACCTGGAGTATTGTGTTCAGTATTGGCCTGCGAAATTGAGGAAGGACATTCTTGCTATTGAGGGAGAGCAGCGTTTGTTCACGAGGTTAATTCCCGGGATGACGGGACTGTCATATGTTGAAAGGATTGGACAGACTGGGCTTGTATACACTGGAATTTAGAAGGATGAGAGGCTATCTGATTGAAGCATATAATATTATTAATCGATTGGACACGCTAGAGGCAGGAAAAATGTTCCCAATGGTGGGAGAGCCCAGAACCAGAAGCCACAGATAAAGATTAAAGGAGAGGCCTTTCACAACAGATTTGAGGAAAAACGTTTTCATTC